>NC_088366.1:42607040-42634540 GCF_034508935.2 Berghia stephanieae
CGCCAAAGAAAAAGTCCAATGTAAGACTCTTATCTCCCCTCATCACGACCAAGATTCGAATCTTGTCACGATTACTAAGACTATTTATCTCGTTTACCTCCTTGTAAATAAATAAAACAGCAGTTCAACATACTCCATGCGTTTAACAAAGCCTTTTTTATTCCTTAAATTGAATTTGTAAAACATTTCATGACATAAAATCCTCATTTTATGTGCTTTTTATATAATTTTTTGGTACCGATACTTTTACAAAATCCGTCACTGTCTATAAGTTGGGTAATCATTCAATATTAATTTAGTGGGGTAATGTGTGGAAAGTGCCTTGCTCGTGTTTACAATGATGCAGTTTTGCAATTATTGTCACTCATCCGGTACTGTCCGAACTCACTTTTGACTTTGTGACATATCATGCAGTCCAGACACTGTGCCGACTCTACACACTCTGTAAAAAACTGACACGCTCAATCTCTCACCTTGATAAAAACGACCCCGTGGTTAATACATCTTTTGTCCATCAGTGTGGCTGCCTTGTCAATGTACTCCGATTGAAGATAGGACTTGCTCTTGATGTCCGCCAGCTCCACCCAGTTGAATGTGTTTTTACCTGAAAATCAGTTTCATCACATTATTATGTCTGCTTTGGAACTAACATCACCAAAATCTAGAAGATCGGTATCACACTGATGATAATTTTCCTTCAGTCAAATAGTCAAGCTTCTATTTTGGCCAAATCACAGGAGATGACCAAAAATACAAACATAAATCCATTCATCTATAATCACAAAGGTGCGGTTATTCGAGGGATATACAAATAAAAGAAATTACCAACTTTGTACACTTGATATTTTGAACGCGTTTCCTATGCGACGCTCTCGAGGTCGCATCGCAGTTGGGTAATCCCATTAGAAATTCCAAACACACGGGTCAAGAATCCCACTTTATAAATCCTGTAAAATTCTTTTTATTTATTTCTTTTCTTTACACTACGACTTATTCTTGACATTTCAGGCTACATTGGTTTCTTTTCCACATAATTTCATTTCTTTTCTTTTCTTTTTTGTTAAAGGCGAGACTCACCCATCTGCGGAAGATATCGAATGTCCATGGAGAAAAGCTGCACGCCACCTCCAGGAGGAATAAAGTCATGCTGTTTGAGTTCAGGTTCACTGACGTACCACAAGTTGGCCACCCGTTCGTTGGGGAAGGCAAATATGGCAAAACACCAATCGTCTCGTTGTAACCATTCACTATTAGGCGGCGCTTCCACTACCGTTACCTACAAAGCAAAGAAATCGTCATGTAAGATAACACTTTGAATTACATAGTAAGTTATAATCTGCATTTAATTTATAAATACATACTACATGCAATAATAAAAAAGAGCTTTTATATAGAGCAATATCCACTAAACGTGCTCAAGGCGCTTTACAATGGGTCCCTAGCCAACAGCAACACTTAACATGTAGAAGAGACATGGCAGCACCTGTGAGGCGATATTACAATTTTCTTTTTCGGACAAATACAACACTGTTAATGACCAGCTACTCATTTTACACCTGATTACGGTGGGAGAATGCGAGTAACCTTTTCTAAGGACTCAACAATGAGTTTCTCGGGACTCGAACCCAGGATCTCGCGATCCGCAGGCGAGTGCCATATCACAAACCACGTAGCAGAAGAAGAAGAAGAAGAAGAAGAAGAAGAAGAAGAAGAAGAAGAAGAAGAAGAAGAAGAAGAAGAAGAAGAAAAGATAGAACTTTAATTCATGAAAAGCTTAGATGTCTTGGACTTATAGATCCTTGATCAAGTCCTGATGTGGACGGCACAAAGTGGCGTTCTTGAAAAAGGGCTTTTTACTCACATGCTCACACTACTCAGGTGTAAAATGAGTACCTACCTGGCCGTTAACAGCATTGTCTCTGTCGGGAAAAAAATGTAATATCGCCTAACATGTTACGTGTTGCTGTTGGTAAGGTACCCTTTGTAAAGCGCTTTGAGCACGTTTAGTGGATACTGCGCTATGTAAAAAGTCACCTTTTAAAAAATATTTTGATTCACATTCTAGTTTGACGTACTTTGATCAAATTTAAGAGAATAGCGCATTCCTTGTCGGTCTAAGTTGTATTCATAATCAGATATCAGATTGATCAACCCAAAATATAAGGACAATAGGGAGCGCTTATCTCTGATGTAGAGATGTTTTGGGTTTCATCATTCAGCGGATTGGTGAAAAGGCTACTTCAGAGGTTTGACCAACGGACCATCGATATTATTTGTAAAAAATAATTAAAAAAAACAACTCAATGACTTGACCAGTGATAGCTGTAATTGTAATGGAGCCATATGCGCATCATGTCATGTCCTGCATTATGTTGTTTAGTTGTTGCTAAGGGCCTTGTATGGCGATTTGAGCACATTTAGAGGATGCCGTACTACATGTATAAAAGTTCATGTATTTATAGAATAGAATTTCAAAGGTACCTTGTTGGCGACTCCGACAATATGGCCAGGTCCATACTGTTTGATACGTCCAGACATTCGAATCAAAGCGTTCCTGATCCGTCTGTCCAGCTCTGCCTTGTATCTCATGAAGACAATCACTTGGCCACAGGCAGTTGGATACTGTGAATGAAATATTAATAATTATCATACCCCTTTTGTTTTCGAAAAAACCCGGTTTTACTATATATCATGATGAAATACATTATTATCCCTTGTACCCCCCCCCCCCCCCCCAAAAAAAAAAAAAAAAAAAAAAAACAAACAAACAAAAAAAAACATTAAAAAAAACATAACAAAACAAAACAAAAAAAAAGATCAAAACAAAACAAAACAAAACAAAAAAAAAACCCAGAAAAAAAACATAAATAGATAAATAGATAGATAGAGAGAGAGAGAGAGAGAGAGAGAGAGAGAGAGAGAGAGAGAGAGAGAGAGAGAGAGAGCACGGCACATACCTCTTGACCAACTGGCTCTGCGTCTGTACATTTTCGGGCACTCATTTTAGAATCAGACCTGTGAGAGATACGAACAAGAGTAAAATGAACCTAAAACGATGACATCAATTATGTCATCCGAGGTTTCCATTTCAAACCGTGCCAGTTCACCTCATGAGCACCCTTTAGCTAGCAGTATTTACAAATCCGTAAATAACTTTAATCAAAATACCGAGTTATACATGAGTCGAATGGGAGAAGGCCTTCCGTAAGCTTCTCGTGCTAAGGGAAACAACCCAAGCATTCCTTTGACTCACCCTCAGAAAAAAAAAAATAAAACCTAGTACCTTTAACTAACCTTAATAGGAATAACAAACACCCTAGGACCTTTGCTAAGTCCTATAATTAACCCTAATAGAAAAAGACAAAAAAAAACCAAAACAAAAAAAAAAAACAAAAAAAACCCCCCCCCCCCCCCTCCCCGACACACACACACACACACACACACACACACACACACACACACAAATAACAACAACCCTAAGACTGTTTTGCATTACCTTTCAACGACAAAATGGAGGCGGAGAACCAAAACAATGGTCATGTTCGGAAATTTTAAACTTTCATGAATCTATTAAGGTTTGTTCTAGAGTTTTTAAAATGCTACTATATTTGTTGACAAATTGAATAAATAAGCGCCCGACAAAAGCTCCACGGGTAAAAATACTAAAGGAAAGATGCTACACTGAGGAGCCTACAGAATTTCTGCCGTCGAATGATGTAAGATTTTTAAAACTGCCTTATCAAAAATACAATGTAATCATTGTCACATGGTCACTGACTAACGCCCTCTTGGTATTGTTACAACAAAAATAAAAAATAAATAAAAAAAATAAAAAAAGACGCCTCCTGCTCAGTCATCGACGATTTACTATCTGCGTGTTGAATCTTTATTAAATAATGATGGACGCTCTTGCTTCGGTTCGGTGGTTCTTACAAAAGTCTCTGTCTTGAATACAGGCTGACTATCAGAAAGCGTGATCCCTCCAGATTCTCAACACCTTTCACAATTTATTTTCGACACAAGCGAGTTAAAAAAGCACAACTTTACCTTGTGATTTAAGTGCAATGCCGGGAGGCCTTCCGAAAGCTCCTTTATCCCCAGTATTCTTTGTTTTTTATAATGTTCTAGTAGGGGGTTTGGGAAGGGGGGGGGGGGCTTTTTAAAAAAAAAGTCTCCCCCCTCCCAAACCCCCTAATAGAACATTATTAAAAAAAAAAAAGAATACTGGGGATGTAGGAGCTTTCGGAAGGCCTCCCGCAATTCCTCGCATAACAAAAAGGAGCTGAAAATTTTAGTCACACAAATAAAAAGTCACTCGACATCAGTCGCTCGCAACATCGATGATGATGATGATGATGATGATGATGATGATGATGATGATGATGATGATGATGACAGTTCAGTGACAGTGATACTAATAGCAGACATTTCCCATGTCGATTTGTCTGTAGACTACAACCGACAATCATGTAAAAGACATGATGGAGCATTTAAACTGGACCCCACTTATGAACGGAGAAAGACACACGAGCTGAATACGTTGTTCAAGGGCCGACAGGGAACCATCACCATCCCTATAAATAATTAACACATTGGGAAACCACGGAAGAAAAGAAAAGGCATATGCGTTGCCATATTACAGAATCAATGCGCACAAACGGTCGTTCCTCCCCCGTACCATTCGTGCATGGAACAGCATCCTTGAAAATGTCAGAGCAACCAATAAGCTGACAATAATATTCTATATATATATATATATCTTGACCAGTTTAAAACAACTCCCCAAAACAAATAGATATAACGGCAATGCCACCCGACCACACTAATAGTTGAAATAGTTTCATCAATCTTCATCACACGAAGTTGCAACTTTTTGGATTGGATTGGAATATATGAGTATGAGTATCTATCTAAACTTGTGATTTTTTTCATTCCTATCATTATGAAGGACAAGATGATAAAGTCTACCAAGGAAAAAATATTTTAACATACCTTTGTTATTCACTTTCTATTCGATCCTTTAGATTGCAAAACTTCCTATTTCCTCCAATCTTAATTAGTTTTTATTTACAGAATAAGAGTGACGTCAACTTGGTTGCTATGGATGAGCATCGTCTGTCGCCCTTGGCTAAACAAACAATTCCAAAATAAATCATTTAAAAAAAATGAAAGCGCCTTAAGTGGGTATTAGCACACGACTTCCGTTTTTTGTGAACTGAACTTTTGAATATAGAATCCATGATTTTATTTGCGCTTTTTATTGATATTTTAATTTTAATATATTTTTTAAAGTAGGTAGCTCGGCGGGTCTAGATCTAGATATTGACTAACTCAATAAATCAATAAATCAGTTTCCCTCCGCGTATAGATAGTCTACTTACCTGTAGGTCCGAGAACCCAAATTGTTTTGGGGTCGTTGATAAATAATACAGGAAATGAACATAATCTAGCTAACGCTATAATTCCATAGCTAACCAAGAGTACGATTCATTCAGAATAGTAATATACCTGAACCCACACAATTGCGTGCAGAGAGAGAGAGAGAGAGAGAGAGAGAGAGAGAGAGAGAGAGAGAGAGAGAGAGAGAGAGAGAGCAGAGAGATTGTATAGCTAAAGCTTCAGCGTTAGCTTCTAAACTCTCTGGAGAGAGAGAGAGAGAGAGAGAGAGAGAGAGAGAGAGAGAGAGAGAGAGAGAGAGAGATGAATAATGTATGTACACAGGTGTGTCTATTCTTCTAACCACACATACAAAAAGTCTCACGCGAGGTCTCATTCGTGATAAAGTAATGTAAGTGATCACCATCTCTATTGCAAGGTCATTGCTATGCTCATCATTATAAACTACCATTGGGTTTTCTTTGGATATGTCATCATCATCATCATCATCATCATCATCATCATCATCACCATCATCATCATCATCATCATCATCATCATCATCATCATCATCATCTTCAAGTGTCATATCTGCACATACTTTAAGGATTGCCTTAAAATGGCAACGACATAACGTGATAGACTGACTAATTCCGTTTCATGTCACCATTAACTTTTGCAAGATCCTAAGAGATCCATCTACTTAATTACAATCCTATCAGTATTTGTTTCATGTTTTTCTTATAAACCGACAGAGCCCTTCCACCACGTCCATACTTAATATGAACGCGTCTGTTATCCAAAACCAAACGAGACTAACCCACGTTGCTGTGGTCTTATGATTGATGGAAAAATGCTCCAGCCAACACAAACTATTTAATAATAATAATAATAATAATAATAATAATAATAATAATAATAATAATAATAATAATAATAATAATAATAATAATAAAATAATAATAAAATAATAATAATAATAATGATAATAATAATAATAATAATAATAATAATAATAATAATAATAATAATAATAATAATAATAATAATAAATAGCATTTCTACAGCGCATAACCAGGACGATGTCATGCTCTATGCGCTTTAAAAAATGCTAGACCGAGGAGCTTACAGAATTTACACCTGAGATGAAAGAAAGGGAGTAAAGAGCCTTTTCCAAGGTACTCAACTATGCGCCGAGCGAGGCTCGAACCCATGATCGTCCGATCCGAAAGCGAGTGTCATAACACAAGAACAAATAGCCGCACAACTTGAGATTTTATATAGCACAATATCCACTAACGTGCTCAAAGCACTTTACAAAGGGTCCCTGACCAACAGCTAAACGTAAGATGTAGAACGAGACATGATGTCTGTTAGGCTAATTACATTTTTTTTCCAACAAAGACAACGCTGTCAACGCAATGTACTCAGTTTACACCTGAGTACCGTGAGATAATTGAGTAAAAGGCCTTAACTATGCATCCAGCGAGGCTCGAACCCAGGACCTTCCGACCCGAAAGCGGGTGTCAAACCACTGGACCACATAGCCGCATATTTAACTTGACAAGGTTATCAGGAAAATAAGTTTGTGGTTTTGCATTATCAAGTCAGACTTGTAAATCATATTGTATGCACTCGAAATCTTATAATGTGCCTAGTAATGCGAAATATTGGTAGAATTAGAATCATGAATTTTTGGGATTCAACTGCAGGACTGCATAAGCAGCTTAACTATATCTAAAATAACATTAGTTGCAACGGGTGCCAAAGTACTTCCTATATTTAGGACTTTGGAAATTTTTAAAAATCTCGTTGGAACAAACTGTTAAGTTATAACAATGTCTAGAGTGACCTTTTTTTTTCTCCAAAGATCTGAAAAAGTTTGTATGAAACAATGCCAGACAGAGCAAGAAAAAAAAAAACACCCTAAAAGATCAAGTTGCAGACGGTAATCAGGAGGTCTGAGGTTCGATCCCCAAGGGTGGATTTTATTTCCTTGTATTTTTGTTTCTTTCTTTGTCTGACCTCGAGTCAAACCCAGTTTTTCAGATCTTTATCTTACACCAGTCCTGCTCCCTAATTAGTCACTGTGATATTTTCAAAAAAAAAAAAATAAAAATAAAAATGGAGCTACTCTAGTAATGTCTTCATCCTCGCCCTCTGGTATTCAAGGTTTGTGTTTACGGGTAGCCTATGGGGTGTAATAGTAGCACGTCTGACCGGTAATCAGGTCTGAGGTTCGATTCCCAGTCGAGACAGGCTGATTTTTTGGGTTGTTTTTTTTTTTTTTTTCTTGTATTTTCCTTACTTCATTTGTCTGTCACTGTCACATAAACACACTTTTTTCAGATCATAATCTTACACCAGGGCATGCTCCATAAATTGTCACCCCCCCCCCCCCCCCTCCCCTAAGTAAAAAAGGATAAAAATTAAAAAAAAAAAAAAGACAAATTCAATTAGACAGGTTTGTATATCATAACGAATAAATCTCTATATCATGATAAGCATATTATCTAACTGCCGAGAATCTTATCGCAAGGCATAATCGGTTTAAGTGGCCGTCGGGCAGACCACAGCCTTGGTCAGGCTGCTCAAGGACCGATGGTTCATTAGCATTATTATAAGAACATATGTCTCCCTGTGTTAAAGCTATGTGTAAAGAAATGCCTTCTAGGTAACAAAGGGAGATAGTTGTCCTACCCACCAAGGTCTCGGGTAGAATCAAACCCATATAATTAAATGATTTATGAGTGTAGGATGGGTGTTGGAATAGGGACTCCCTTGTTTTCGCCGTGGGTGGTGTAGACTATGAAGGCAATGAAAGAACGGAGGGTTATCATGTTCCATCAGTGTTAAAACACCCTCATCAATTTATGCATCAACCGAGATACCGTTAGATACCCTGTCCTATGTTTCGGCTTGGGCCGATGTTCAACTGGCAGTCTGCGATTTGAGGTCGAAGAAGGAAGACCTGTACAGCCTGTGTTGGCTGGAATTCTGTTTGGCTATGTTGAAGCCACAGTGAAAAGGGCCCAAAGTGGCCAGTATTTTATGTCGCACCCGAATATGGGCTCTCAGGCGATATGTGTTGGGCCTGTGTGTTGGCCAGCATTGTTTTAGGCTGTACTGTAGCCGAAGTGGGCTTAATATGGCCAGTATTTTGTATATCGTACCCGGTTATGGGCTCTAAGCGATATTGTGTTTTTGTAATTTGTGCTCGGTGAGAATATATAAAATTTATAATATTGTTTTGATGTGCTGAGTAATCATCAAGTGATTAAGTGATTAATATCGTAAAATTATTTCACTTATCTTAAAGTTTAAAATAATATACAGTTTTATTGTTTTAGTGAATAATTAATTCATTGAGTTTAATTGTGTTGAAATTGAGAACGTGACCTCAGTTAAATGAATTATTTTTAAGTAAATACTAATTGATCACTTACGCTATCATTGTGTCTATGTTAATTTCATTTTTACTAATATATCTATATCTATCTTCTAATATAGTGAAGAGCTGACGGGGCTAGGACATAGCGCCCGGTAAATGCATTTGCATCTTTGAACTTTGTAATTTTGACGGGGCTAGGACATAGCGCCCGGTAAATGTGTTTTGAACCCTTTTGAACAATATAATTTTTGAGAAATATGAACAAAATACAATGTAACGTTTGTAAAGATGAGGAAGTAACACTCGATCTATGTGTTTTATTAGGAACAATTTTGGATTTGAACAGTGGAACACCGCACCCTGTGTGAACAATTTTGTTGATTAATTTTATTCTCCTTTCGGAATATGAACAGTTTATTTTGACCCTATATGTAATTAATAATTTCATTATTAGTGGGAATTAATGGAACGGTTGGAACCTGGGTGAAGTATAGTTTATTTTGGTTAAAACTTACATGAATTTTATATTGCATTACTACTTTTTACTTGTATGTACTTTTGATTTTTCCTGTCAATATATGCAATGTTATTCTCTTTTGCTCAATAACTATGAGCTGTTCCCCTTTCTTTTACTTTAAATAAATAATAATGGCTCTCTTGTCAGATACGGTGTTCTTGTTGGTGATTGTAACGTCCACGTCTACCTCTCCACACTTTAAGGTCATAAGCGGCCTTCGCATCCATTGCGAGTTGCGAACGCACCTTGTGACATGAATTGGCGCTGCGAGCAGGATTTCTTATTGTGTGGTTTGGTGGTCTGACGTTTTACATCAACAGACACCTTCGTTTCTGAGAAGTCAATGCCTCTTATTGTTGTGGGGATTTAGAGTCGCTTCCTGTACTGATGCATATCAGGGGTTGGGCTGTCAGATCTAATTTCAGGCGCTACTTCTCATCATTTAACGACTATGTACTGTCTGTAATGTAAAGCTATAGTTTGGGTTAGTGAAATGATATCACGTAATTGTTCAGCGTAACAAGGTTACACTGATGTGTAGGGTACGCGCGGCGTATCGCTACTTATTGTTTTGTTCATAAAGCGAGTGAACCACGAACTATGAAAGGCCAGTGTGATGGGCCTTAATACTTTAATTTGATTAAAGTCTAGATAATGTTGTTTTGGTATAATGTAGTGGTCATCGCTTGATGTTTTAACTTTTTGAACTGACGAAGCGTCAGCTGTTATTACTGATTTCGCTATTGTTTGTTTGACAATAGGTATATTGGGTAGATTTTTATCTGCATTTAGCTGATCCTTCTCTTTTTATATTATTCAATCTATCGATTTTTTAAAAGTACGTTGCGATAAATATTTTGTCATTATGGATGTGGAACGGTTGTTAAAATGTGGGGAAAAGTTGGGTTTACATGGCGACGAACTGAGAGTGTGGGTGGAAGAAAAGTTGGAACGGGACAGAGAGGAAAAGGAGAGAGAGAGGTTTGAGAAAGAGAAAGAGCGTGATGCAGTCGCAGAACAAACGAAACAACAAGCTCTTCTTGTTGAAAGGCAGCTGGAACTAGAGCGCCTAAAAATTGAAAATTCAGTCGTCCCGGTTCGAACCCCTTCCTCCACTGACAGTGAACCCTCGACTGGCAGTTGTGGGCTAAAAGTCCTCGCCTGCCATATTTTGATGAATCGAAAGATCAGATAGATAGCTATCTACTCAGGTTTGAAAGATATGCAACCGTAAATCGATGGAGAGAAGAGGATTGGGCGATTCATTTGTCGGCGTTGCTTAGAGGCAATGCGTTGGACGTGTACACTCGCTTGGACGAGGTAGACGCTACCCAGTATGATAATGTAAAGTGCGCGTTATTGAAACGCTACAATTTAACGGAAGACGGCTTCTTAGAGCGTTTCCGTAAAAGTAGACCAGAAATAGGAGAAAGGATGGGTCAGTTTCGAACCCGTATATCCACATATCTGGAAAAGTGGATAACTATATCCGGCAAGGATAGAACAAAGCCTGAGGACATCTTGGACTTGATTGTTAAAGAACAGCTCGTAAATGTTTGTAACAAGGAGCTGGTGGTTTTCCTGAAGGAAAGAAAACCAAATACATCTATGGAAGTAGTCGACACTGTAGAGAAATATGTCGAAGCGCACGGGACTGCCGGCGCTTTCTCAAGAACTGTGTCATATCAGAATGACAAGGTTCCAAGCAAACAGCAAGATGGTCACAAACCTGTCATGAAACCAACTACTTCAGTAATTAGATGCCACAACTGTTTTAAAGTTGGACATTTGAAGAGGGATTGTAAGAACAGACCACAAATCTCTGCAATACAAAGAGACACGAAATGTGGATACTGTGGTCGTAGGTACCACTCCACTGAGCAGTGCTGGGAAAGAAAAAGGATGGAGAATACTGATAAGAAGACTTTTGGAGTAGCGGCTATGAATACTCCAGAACCGCTGCCGTGTTGTAACAATGCACAACATCATGTTGCTAACAATGGTATCATGAACAACACTAACTCTCAACGTCAAGCGCCGAGGGAAAATAAAGAATTTTGACAATTAATTACGGTGTCCGCAGCATGTTCGGGACACGCGATAGAGACGACAGGTATGCCGGTCGCTATTGGTTGGATAAATGGACAAAAAGTTAAAGTGTTGAGAGACAGCGGCAGTAGTTGTGTTGTGATTAGAAAAGGCCTTGTGAGTAGAGAAAAGAAAGAACAAGAAAAGAGAGTGAAGGTCAGTCTAGCTGATGGGAAGACTGTGAGTGCCCCACTAACTGAAGCGTGGCTTGATTGTCCATATTACAAGGGAAGAGTGACGGCTCTAGAAATGGCCTCACCTTTGTATGACGTAATTTTGGGAAATATACCAGGAGTCAAATGCCCAGGAACGCCAATAAAATATGACGATCACTCTGATTCAGTCCACGAGAATCTCATGAGAAATGATTGTGAGCACTCAGCTCAAGCAGCACAGACGAGGGCACAAAAAGAGAAGAGAATGAAACCATTGATCACTGCCTCCTCAGTGGAAACAGGTGTTAGTAAGGCTGTTTTGAAAGAAAAACAGACCAAAGACGAGACATTGAAATGTGCGAGAGAGGCAGCAGTTACGAAAGAAGTGAAAAAGACTGGTGCCAATAATAAAAGTTGGTTTGAATATGATAGAGGGGTTCTAGTACGATATTTTCAATCACCAAAGATTGAGCACGGTGACGTGATTAGACAAGTCATGGTCCCAAAAGATTTGCGAGAGACAGTGATGCGTTTAGCTCATGAGTCCATACTCTCTGGACATCTCGCTGCCAAGAAAACGACTGAGCGCATTCTCAGCAATTTCTACTGGCCCAACATTTGGGATGACGTCACCCGCTTCTGTAGATCGTGTGACCAATGTCAAAGGTCAACGGCAAGAGGAATGACCCCAAAAGTGCCTCTGACTGAAGTTCCGCTGATAGACGAACCATTTAGTCGAGTAGCGGTAGATTTGGTAGGACCAATTATTCCTGCATCAAATAGAGGGAATCGCTACATGCTTACTGTGGTAGATTACTGCACACGGTACCCGGAAGCTGTAGCCTTGAAAAACATAGAAACCGCGACAGTTGCGGAAGGCCTCGTCGACATTTTCAGTAGGACGGGATACCAAAAGAGATATTAAGTGACAGAGGTACACAGTTCACCTCAGATTTGATGAAAGAAGTCTGTAGACTACTGTCTGTGAAACAACTTACCACAAGTCCATATCACCCTCAGTGTAATGGGCTGGTGGAGAAGTTTAATGGCACTCTCAAAGGGATGCTTAAGAGATTGGCTACAGAGAGACCGTCAGATTGGGATCGATATCTCAATGCGGCCCTGTTTGCCTACCGTGAAGCACCACAGGAGTCCTTGGGCTTCTCCCCTTTTGAATTGTTGTTCGGTCGCCCAGTACGAGGCCCGATGACAATTCTCAGAGAGTTGTGGACGGAGTCTATTGAGGACGAAGAGGTAAAGACAACATACCAATATGTTGTAGACCTAAAAGAAAAACTCGAGACTACTATCCATATGGCCCATGAAAATTTAAAGAGGGCCTCAAAAAGGCATAAGGCATATTTTGATAGAAAGGCCAAAGATGCGCAACTTCAAAGAAGGTGACAAAGTGTTGTTGTTGCTCCCGACAAAGCACAACAAACTTGAATTGAAATGGCAAGGTCCATTTGAAGTTCAACGTGTAGTTGGACATAATAATTATGTAATACAGGCTGGTACTTCAAAGAAAACGTACCACGCAAATTTATTGAAACGGTACTATGACCGGAGCACCGCGGACATAAACGGAAGTGGAATTCTTCAATGTGCCGTGGCAGCTCTTATTGACGATGAAGATTACAATGGTAAATACCCAGTTGTTTACCTCAGTAGGAAACTGTTACCGAAAGAACAACGGTATTCAGTGATTGAAAAGAGTGTTTAGCTCTTGTGTGGGCTGTCAGAAGTTTGAACAGCTATCTTATGGGCAGAAATTCATTGTGGAGACTGACCACGCTCCTTTGTTGTATCTCAACAAAGCCAAGTCAGAAAATGGTCGTCTGATGAGATGGTCACTGTTGCTCCACCAGTATCGTTTTCGGTTGATGTCTGTGAAAGGTTCGGACAATCATGGTCCAGACTTTTTGTCTCGGCTGCCTTAGTGGTCAGGCATTTCTTAGTTTTGATCAAAAATTTGGGATTTTTGTCCTCCAGTGGGGAGTGATGTAAAGAAATGCCTTCTAGGTAACAAAGGGAGATAGTTGTCCTACCCACCAAGGTCTCGGGTAGAATCAAACCCATATAATTAAATGATTTATGAGTGTAGATGGGTGTTGGAATAGGGACTTCCCTTGTTTTCGCCGTGGGTGGTGTAGACTATGAAGGCAATGAAAGAACGGAGGGTTATCATGTTCCATCAGTGTTAAAACACCCTCATCAATCTTATGCATCAACCGAGATACAGTTAGATACCTTGTCCTATGTTTCGGCTTGGGCCGATGTTCAACTGGCAGTCTGCGATTTGAGGTCGAAGAAGGAAGACCTGTACAGCCTGTGTGTTGGCTGGAATTCTGTTTGGCTATGTTGAAGCCACAGTGAAAAGGGCCCAAAGTGGCCAGTATTTTATGTCGCACCCGAATATGGGCTCTCAGGCGATATGTGTTGGGCCTGTGTGTTGGCCAGCATTGTGTTTTAGGCTGTACTGTAGCCGAAGTGGGCCTAATATGGCCAGTATTTTGTATATCGTACCCGGTTATGAGCTCTAAGCGATATTGTGTTTTTGTAATTTGTGCTCGGTGAGAATATATAAAATTTATAATATTGTTTTGATGTGCTGAGTAATCATCAAGTGATTAAGTGATTAATATCGTAAAATTATTTCACTTATCTTAAAGTTTAAAATAATATACAGTTTTATTGTTTTAGTGAATAATTAATTCATTGAGTTTAATTGTGTTGAAATTGAGAACGTGACCTCAGTTAAATGAATTATTTTAAGTAAATAACTAATTGATCACTTACGCTATCATTGTGTCTATGTTAATTTCATTTTTACTAATATATCTATATCTATCTTCTAATATAGTGAAGAGCTGACGGGGCTAGGACATAGCGCCCGGTAAATGCGTTTGCATCTTTGAACTTTGTAATTTTGACGGGGCTAGGACATAGCGCCCGGTAAATGTTTTTGAACCCTTTTGAACAATATAATTTTTGAGAAATATGAACAAAATACAATGTAACGTTTGTAAAGATGAGAAGTAACACTCGATCTTATTAGTGGGAATTAATGGAACGGTTGGAACCTGGGTGAAGTATAGTTTATTTTGGTTAAAACTTACATGAATTTTATATTGCATTACTACTTTTTACTTGTATGTACTTTTGATTTTTCCTGTCAATATATGCAATGTTATTCTCTTTTGCTCAATAACTATGAGCTGTTCCCCTTTCTTTTACTTTAAATAAATAATAATGGCTCTCTTGTCAGATACGGTGTTCTGTTGGTGATTGTAACGTCCACGTCTACCTCTCCACACTTTAAGGTCATAAGCGGCCTTCGCATCCATTGCGAGTTGCGAACGCACCTTGTGACACTATGACTGGTCTAAAAGACCGTAAAGATTAATGACATTGATTGGAAGTGTAGGACATGCCCCTAAGTGTGTGTGTGTGTGTATGTGTGTGTGTGTGTGTGTGTGAGAGAGAGAGAGAGAGAGAGAGAGAGAGAGAGAGAGAGAGAGAGAGAGAGAGAGTAGTTACCTAACCCATTATTGGAGAAATGATCCAGCGGAAATCCTCAATCTCGGGTTTAAAAGTTCCGGACAAGTTTGGGGGGGGGGGGGGGGGGGGGGGGGGGGGGGCTAATCTTAATCAATAAATGAAGGGTGAGTCTTCTGAATAAAATTTACAATGGCGTTTTGTCACTATGGTAGAAGAATGTAGTTCAACTGGCAGGGGTTTGACTCACCCGAACAAAATGGAGCTGGTTGATTCCGGGAAACTTTGGAATTTTGCTATTGCCTCCTGTCCGTTCAGCAGTAAATAAGTAGTCGGGTATATCTTTAGGTCTGGCGGAAAGTACTTTTCAATAAACTTTTGTTCCGTTGTTATTTTCGTTTCCCGCTACAGAACCCAAGATTTACATTTTAAAAGGCTATTTATTTTATGAGAGCAAATCGCCGGGACAAACCTAGGCTGTCTATTTGCTGGTAATGAATGGTTTTAAAGATAACATTAACATAATAATAAGAGAATAATAATACACTATGGTGATCATCAGTGGGGACTTTCCACCTCTCCAGCATGCACCCCATGTGGGAAAGAACCCGAAACTTCAGAGCATCTAGTTGAACGGTGTGTTGTGACGAAGCTTCCGGGCGGGTTTGTGACGGTGCACGAGTGCGGTAAAGAATTTTCTGATTGGGTTGATCGTCATAACATAGTAGTGTGAGCACCATTAGAAGCTCCTACCATGGTGATAAAGCTAAAAATATATGAATAATGACCCGTGATAAATTCTAATTGGGACACAGTTAAATAAAAAAGAACAGAAAAAACAAGATTGATACACGTTATTTAAAAATGCATATTATATCTCTACGTATGAATTGATCATTACTTTTACTATCTGTCCATAAATAAAGTTGTTACAATAAACTAAACCAATGCACGGTTTGTTTATTTAAATTCTAAAGTTCTTGGCAACAAGGATCCTAACGCAAGCATTATGCAGGTAGATAATGTATGTATGTATGTAGGGCGATGAAAGGAGTGAAGTGGAATGTGGATACAGTATATAATTCAATACAATACAAACAGGTCGATGGCACGACATAGAAGATTGATTTGATTGAAGCTGTTCAATACCTTCATTCTAGCTCCGTATCAATATAACCACGCCCAATCAGCATTAATCATAGCCTGAGTTGTCAATGTGAACGTGACGAGCTTTATGAAATCACCTTATTATTGTTATTTGGAAAAGGTTTCACGATTCGCTGGCAATTCAATGTGTTTAAAATTACTTTGAATATTTCAATCGAGTAAATTTGCCAGTTTTCATCGACGCATTGTCGAAAAAAGCAAAGAAACAAACGCCCTAAATTGTAATTATTTCACTAGCCATTATTGTTCATAATGCACTTTTTGGGATTTCAATTAAAGAGAAGAAACCAAAGTGACAAAACAAATCAAATCTGATTTGAAAAAAATGTGAACAAAGCGGTTTCTACATAGGACGAGATGTACGTCAACCTTTTAAGATTAAATCCAACGCAAGATCGAATAAAACATTGAGTAATATGTTCTTTTCATAAGATAAAGGGAAAGCCCCCCCCCCCCCCCCCCCCCAACCCCTTCTCATTTTCTCCGTTCGAGAACTTCAGCTTCCCTCTTACCTTTTTTTCATGGAAATTAAATGCATAATTAATAATATAGATAGATAGATAGATAGATAGATAGATAGATAGATAGATAGATAGATAGATAGATAAATGGATAGATTTAGATAGATAGATAGATAGATAGATAGATAGAGAGAGAGAGAGAGAGAGAGAGAGAGGAGAGAGAGAGAGAGAGAGAGAAAGAGTGTGTGTGTGTGTGTGTGAGAGAGAGAGAGAGAGAGAGAGAGAGAGAGAGAGAGAGACAGAGAGAGAGAGAGAGACAGAGCGCAACATCAAATCTATCCTAATTGATAATGTCCCCAAAAAAATTACAGCTTCAAAAACTCACCAACCATGAATTAACACACAAACCTAGTTAAAAAGAAAAACGAATTGTATCTAAAGGTCCAAAATAATCAAAACAAAAAAAAAAACAAAAAAAAACCCTCTGAGGCGGCAAAAGACGACTTCATAAAAAGCTCAAATGGATTGCCGTAGATCCCACAGGAATTGTATAAACGCAATGATAAACGACGAGAGCAACAGCAAAAAAAAAAAAAAAAAAAAAAAAAAAAAAAAAAAAAAAACAACAACAAAAAAAATCAAACTTTGATCAAAAGTAAAAATAGCGACAAAAGTATAATCTATACACTCAAAGAAAAAAAACGGAACATTCCAATCCGACCCAAAAATTAATGCCAATAATATATTGAATGACCAGTTTAGTTTGCTTCAGTTTTCTCCGATCCAACAATCACAAAGAATTATATTTCATATGACTAAGACAGTTTGGACATGCCATCAAATATCTAAGAGGGGTGTCGCAACCCTTCCAAATGCAGTTTCCCTAGGTTAAGTGTGGAAAATGGATGTCAATATAGGTGCTGCTGGTCCTGATGATTTACCCCGAAAATTAATTTAAAATGCTCAGACGAACTAGCACCTATATTGCCACCCACTTTCCACACAACCAAGGTAACGTGCCCGACGATTGGAAAAAAGGAAAAATAACCGATTTACCCCCCCCCCCCCCCCCCCCCCCCCCCCCCCCCAAAAAAAAAAAAAAAAAAACAACAAAAAAAAAAAAAAACAACTAAAAAACAAAAACAAAACAAACAAAAAACAAAGGAGAAAAGATTAAAGCAGAGAGCTATAAACCAGTATCTATTACATCAACCACTAGTAAAATACTGGAACGTGTCATAGTTTCTAACATTAGAGTCCAATAGAATCTTAATGGGTTTTAGGGGGAAAAGTAATGTGAAAGACAACGGATCACAACATTCAGTAACCTAACGGAAAACATAAATAAAAAATTACAAACTGAAACCATTTTCAAAAACTTTAGTAAAGCCTTCGACAAAGTACTCCATTATACATGGGCACTGAACTTATGGAGATATGGAATACAAAAAACAAAACATTCCAACAGGGAGTTGTTGCGGATGATAAGTCATCAAAGTAAACCCAAGCCAAGGATGCCCAAGCCTAATCTTAAATATATTAATGATATGGCAGAGAAAGACTTACATTACATCAAGAACCCAACAGATGTCGGACAGTTAGAACTAAACGTGACACAGAAATTCTTCAAGCCGATCTAGAAAGCTTACAAAGCTTAGAAATAGATAATAGCATGGAATTCCATCCTCAGAATAACCCGATTCTAAAATTCACAAACAAAAGGAAAGTCATACCTTCAACTTCAACATACACGATACATAATACCGCACTAGAAGAAGTGAGCAAGAAAAACAATATCTAATAAACTAAATTGGAAAGACCATGGTACTAAAAAGAAAACTCTACTTTAGGCTCGTCAGAAAAAAAAAAAACATACGATAGTAGGAGGGAAATTAAATTAAATTAAAGGGCTACAAAGCCTTTGTTAGACCTACACTAGTACTCTGCCTGGGACCCTCGCCACAAATAATAAATCCAAGAAATCGAACGAATACAAAACAGAGCTGTGAAATTTATAACTAAAAACAACAAAGAGTTTTTTAAACAACAACAACTACACGAAATTGATTTAGATCTTGAACTGCTACAACAGAGAAGAAAGCGTAGCAAAATGACAATATTTTACAAGGGGAAAAAATTTTTTTTATTCTCTATTGTCTTCTGGCACTTTTCTACTCACTTCATATCTTGTTGTTACCAACATAAGTGCCTGCTCCACTCACTTTTCTGAATTAAAAATTCACCCCATACACCGGAGCATACTCAATGTCTCAATCGTTTCTATGTTATATGTTTGTGATGAGAATATTGGCTATTAAGCTTAACTGCTGGTCAAAATTTCTTCGCGATGGTGGCGAACGAATCGGCGATCTCAAGAAGTGGGTGAGAGAGGGATCTAGAAATGACTTTGGGTTTGAAACGAATATTTTTTGTGTTCGTTGATAGCTCACACGGTAGAGCCACGCTCTCACCTGCCAGGCGGAGTTGTCGTACCAATAAGGTCGCAGGTTCAAACCCCACCACCGCCGCGGAAAAAAATTTTTTTATTCTCTATTGTCTTCTGGCACTTTTCTACTCACTTCATATCTTGTTGTTACCAACATAAGTGCCTGCTCCACTCACTTTTCTGAATTAAAAATTCACCCCATACACCGGAGCATACTCAATGTCTCAATCGTTTCTATGTTATATGTTTGTGATGAGAATATTGGCTATTAAGCTTAACTGCTGGTCAAAATTTCTTCGCGATGGTGGCGAACGAATCGGCGATCTCAAGAAGTGGGTGAGAGAGGGATCTATAAATGACTTTGGGTTTGAAACGAATATTTTTTGTGTTCGTTGATAGCTCACACGGTAGAGCCACGCTCTCACCTGCCAGGCGGAGTTGTCGTACCAATAAGGTCGCAGGTTCAAACCCCACCACCGCCGCGGAAAAAAAATTTTTATTCTCTATTGTCTTCTGGCACTTTTCTACTCACTTCATATCTTGTTGTTACCAACATAAGTGCCTGCTCCACTCACTTTTCTGAATTAAAAATTCACCCCATACACCGGAGCATACTCAATGTCTCAATCGTTTCTATGTTATATGTTTGTGATGAGAATATTGGCTATTAAGCTTAACTGCTGGTCAAAATTTCTTCGCGATGGTGGCGAACGAATCGGCGATCTCAAGAAGTGGGTGAGAGTAGTGCGGGGCGGTCCTTGGCAAGCTTAAGGACCACGGTCCTACGGTCCTTGGGAAATGAAGACCGCAAGGACCGGTCTCTAGACCGGTCCGTTCATTCTTGAACCGTTAAAGACCGCTACACGATGAAAACCGTGGCCTACAGGAGTAAAACACACGTAGTAGTCACACTCATTTCAAATTGTAACCTAATTAGAGAAGAGGGGTGATGCCTTCTTTATTTGCTCACCGTACTTCATTGTTACTTCGATAATTTAATAAAATTTGAAATTTATCCCCATTAACGGAGATAATGGCATCGCCCAAGGCGTTGATCGAGTTGTTCGTGGCGTTGATACACACACGCAACTCCTACATCCCCCCCCCTCCCCCCCCCCCCCCCCCACCCCACACACATTAGAGGGCAGCGAGCATTGAAGAGTAAGAGAGAGACGTGAAGTTATAATAAGAGGGGGTGGATGAGGTGATAAGAGGGGTCGATGGTGACTTTTCGCCAGATCTAACAAACTCAGCTACCCATTCATTGCTGAGTAGACAGGGATTCAGAAAAAAATCGACTGCACCCGGGATCGATCTCTGGCCCTTTGCGTATAAAGAGAGTGCTCTATCAACTGAGCTATCGGGGTCCCCAAATATTCTATTGGACCTTTTAAAAATACAGACGTTATAACTGGGTTTTTTGGACGGAAGAAACTAATGAAACTCATATTACTTGA
The DNA here is from genome assembly GCF_034508935.2 of Berghia stephanieae. NCBI lineage: Eukaryota > Metazoa > Mollusca > Gastropoda > Nudibranchia > Aeolidiidae > Berghia > Berghia stephanieae. Next base: position 42,627,597 of record NC_088366.1, read on the forward strand.
TTAGTTAAAACACCAAACGAAATTTTAATATTATTGTATTATTTTAAATGACAACAATGCGATAGAAAGGAGTGGCGACAAGAGATGGACAAAAGAAAACAAAAAATCAGACTTGCAACTTGCTAGGTTCGACACACACACACACACACACACACACATCTTTAGTAGTCACATACATTTCAAACAATAACCCATTAGAGAAGAGGGGTCATGCCTTCATCATAGATCATTGTCATTGCGATCATTATGGTGTAGTAAATTTTGAAATTTACCCGTATAATGGAATCGTCCAAGGCGTGCGCCTCCTGTTCCCCCCATCTCACACACGAAAGGGCGGTTTGCGGAGTGGAGGGAGGTGGTCGTCTGCCTCTATGGTCGTCTGTGTCGTTTAGTGTATGGCAAAGGGGGGTGGGTGCGATTAATTAAGTGGGATGGGTGGTGATTGGTGGAAGATAGGCAAAGGACCGAGGCAACGAATCGCTGGGGAAGTAGTATGGCGCGAGACCGTTGAAAGGTGATAAGAAGTGAGGACCGCCGGCGGTCTTCCTCTTTGGGACTGGACCACGGTTCACAGCTAAAAGACCGTGGGACCGGTCCTCGGTCCGGTCCTCAGCGCGGCACTAGGTGAGAGAGGGATCTAGAAATGACTTTGGGTTTGAAACGAATATTTTTTGTGTTCGTTGATAGCTCACACGGTAGAGCCACGCTCTCACCTGCCAGGCGGAGTTGTCGTACCAATAAGGTCGCAGGTTCAAACCCCACCACCGCCGCGAAAAAATTTTTTTATTCTCTATTGTCTTCTGGCACTTTTCTACTCACTTCATATCTTGTTGTTACCAACATAAGTGCCTGCTCCACTCACTTTTCTGAATTAAAAATTCACCCCATACACCGGAGCATACTCAATGTCTCAATCGTTTCTATGTTATATGTTTGTGATGAGAATATTGGCTATTAAGCTTAACTGCTGGTCAAAATTTCTTCGCGATGGTGGCGAACGAATCGGCGATCTCAAGAAGTGGGTGAGAGAGTGATCTAGAAATGACTTTGGGTTTGAAACGAATATTTTTTGTGTTCGTTGATAGCTCACACGGTAGAGCCACGCTCTCACCTGCCAGGCGGAGTTGTCGTACCAATAAGGTCGCAGGTTCAAACCCCACCACCGCCGCGGAAAAAAATTTTTTTATTCTCTATTGTCTTCTGGCACTTTTCTACTCACTTCATATCTTGTTGTTACCAACATAAGTGCCTGCTCCACTCACTTTTCTGAATTAAAAATTCACCCCATACACCGGAGCATACTCAATGTCTCAATCGTTTCTATGTTATATGTTTGTGATGAGAATATTGGCTATTAAGCTTAACTGCTGGTCAAAATTTCTTCGCGATGGTGGCGAACGAATCGGCGATCTCAAGAAGTGGGTGAGAGAGGGATCTAGAAATGACTTTGGGTTTGAAACGAATATTTTTTGTGTTCGTTGATAGCTCACACGGTAGAGCCACGCTCTCACCTGCCAGGCGGAGTTGTCGTACCAATAAGGTCGCAGGTTCAAACCCCACCACCGCCGCGAAAAATTTTTTTTATTCTCTATTGTCTTCTGGCACTTTTCTACTCACTTCATATCTTAATATTTTACAAGGAAGTGTCTAGGAGGCAATCTTGGTCTCCCTGGCCAAAATTATGGCTCGTTTTGGCGAGGGAGACCAAGATTTTGGCCCCCCGGCGTAAATCGTATTTTCGTTTATAGAACTGTTTCTTTATGTTAAAGAGGCGAGTCTTTTCTTCTATTTATTCATGGCTTGCCTGTTTGTTTTTGTTGCTGTTCTTTCTTTCTTTCCTTTTTTTTCTTATTTTTAAAGGGGGGGGGGGGGGAGTGGTTATTTTAAAGGTAATAATCACCCCTCACCACCCACACGAAAACAATGTCAGAGAAAAGATTGCAAGTTATCGGCCGGTCGCCCACACAAAATTAATTTTTATTTTTTAAACAATATTTTTAGATTTTTGCTAGGAAGACATGATTTTGGTCTTCCGACGCAAAACAACGGAACTGTTTCTTGTACTATTAAAATATGCTGAGGAGGGCAGTTTTTGTTGTTGTTTTCTTTTATTTTTTTGTTGTTGTTATTTTAGAGCGAGAGAGAGAGAGAGAGAGAGAGAGAGAGAGAGAGAGAGAGTAGATAGAGAGAGAGAGAGAGAGAGAGAGAGAGAGAGAGAGAGAGAGAGAGAGAGAGAGAGGGGGGGGGCAACACAAAAAATATTTTCATTTTCATTTTCTTCTTTGTTCTTCAATTTTCTCTTATGTAGTTCCAAAAAAATCCAGTTACCTTTCTAGGGGGGGGGGGGGGGGGGGGGGGAGGGGTACTTACTGTTGAGTATAATGCAGTACAACGATGAATACAAAGCCTTTTTTGTAAAGGGTTTTATGGCGCTTGCAACAAGTTTAGATCACATCATTGTCGGTAAAAAGGAAGAAAATAGGATAGTTTTAAAAACATCATCCAAGAGCTGCGGCTTTTTCTCTTTGATCTCGTATCATGGACTCCCTGCGCCCAACACTTTCGTCGTTTATAATTTTCTATCCGTGGACAAAATAAATGACACTGACCCTGCCCCACCCCTAACACATGGTAGGATGAGGCCTGAGGTAGTCTCCCTCCACTCTATCGTCGTTCCCTGTTTCTTGTGAGCTGACGCCTACAGCAGATCTTTTTATTTTTTTTGAAGTTCAACTGAATGTCTCAGTAGAAAATAGGGACGTTTTTAAAAAGTGAGTCTGCCTATACCACTGGTTCGTTGGATCTGAGACTGAGTCTGAGATAAGGGAGCGTTCACATATTACGTCATCAGCTAGGGGGGGGGGGGGGGGGGGTCTGCCAAATGTTGACATGTGTTGACATGGGGGAGGGGGGGGGGTCAGACCCAAGATGATGTCATCAAAACATAGGCAAATTAAGCCTATTTCAAAGTTTGTTCCTTTCAAAACAGCTAAAGATAAATTGCTATGATGAGTATTGCCCATCTCTCAAGAAACAAGATGGGAAAGGGGTATCACTTCTCAAAAGGCGAACTTGCCCTAAATGTTCATTGTATCACTCCTCGATCACAGCAATGAAAGACCATTCACGAAAATGCGGCATACAAGAAGAACAGCAAATGGGAGAAAGTGATGACGATGAAGATGAAATTGATGATACTATTTATAGTACATTGCCAGAGGTCCAAGGCAGAAACATTTTTGAATCAATTAATTTTATGTTTGGAAATTGAAACAGAAATTCATTCCACTAAAAGACTAATATGCTATAAAATAATTTGCCTCCTATACTATTTTAAATTACACTTTCTGAAAATTTTTTAATAGCACCTGCACCAAGTAGCCTAATTTAAATAATGTTTGTTAGATTTTATCTTTGCAAATTTAAATTTTATGTCCCCATTGTAAAACATAAATTATCAACAGTTTCTGAAATTAATAAAATGTCTGAATGTGTTTTATCAAACGTTGATAATCAATGTTTATGGTTTGAAAAATGAATAATAAATATTGTGAAATTAAAGTTATCTTTTAGTTTTTATTAAATTAGATGACGTCATCATCTGTTGGGGGAGGGGGGGGGGTCAGGTCAATGATGACAAGTGATGACTTGGGGGGGGGGGGGGGGGGGGTCTAAAAAGGGCAAATTTTTGATGACGTAATATGTGAACGCACCCTAAGTTCGTTTGAGAAGAGTTTTTTCACTAGGGTAAATGAAAAGAAGAAAAGAAAAAAAAAAGAGGGCGGGGGGGGGGGGGGGGGGGGGGGGGGGGGGGTTTCTCTGTTCACAGAATTTAGTTGTACGTTGAGTCCGAATTGTTTATTATATATTATTGAAGCCTATGGAGGCGATCCACAAACAACCGAGATGTTGGGTGCAAGGGAGACAAGGTCCTGAAGGGAGACCATGATACGAGATCAAAAAAGAAAAAGCCGCCGACTTTACTCGGGGAGGCCAAAATCACGGTCTATCATGCCGAAATTGAAATTAAAAAAAAAAGAGTACAAAAATAAATTTCGTATGGTGGGGGGGGGGGGTAGGGGTATGATAATAATGTTAGCTACAAGGCCTAAAAACAAACAAACCAATATATAAAAAAGAAATAAATAAAATTAAGAAAAAAACCCAACCCAGAATAAATAAGACACACAAAAAATCCAGACATGTAGAAGTGTATGCCTATGCAAAAGGTTACCTAAGTATTTTGGTGTAAAATTGTCAATTATATATCAGCAAATGGGTTTAGTGAGTACATAATGCAGGCATATCAGTTAAACTTGGTCAGTGCATGATACGTTGGGGCAGTTTTTACGTCCAAGCTACTGGACAGGTTATTGTGTTGAGTACTATTTAATCAATCATTCTTAAATTGGTTTAGCGATGTTGGAACAGGAAAAAAAGGGCATTTATCAAAATAACGTTATATCATAAAAGGCGGGGTTTAACATCAATATGTAGGAATTGACGTTTCAGGTTTGAATATGATTTGGTCTTACTCTTAGGGGTTGGATTGTAGACTGACAGGGAACTGTCGAAACACAAGGGGGCGTGAAAATAATGGAACTATGGGTAAAATTATTATAGGGATAAAAGAGGATGTTTCTAAATTTTGTGTGGGCGACCGGCCGATAACTTGGAATCTCTTTTCTGACATTTTTTGGTGTGGGGTGGTGGGGGGAGGGGAGGCGTGATTATAAAGAGCCACAAAAAAAAAAAAAAAAGCAAGAACAGCAACAAAAACAAACAGGCAAGCAATAAATAAAAGAAGAAAAAACTCGCCTCTTCAACATAAAGAAACAGTTCTATAAACGAAAATATAGTTTTACGCTTACGCCTGGAGACCAAAATCTTGGTCTCCCTAGCCAAATTGGCCAATTTTGGCTAGGGAGACCAAAATCTTGGTCTAAACGACCAATGAAATTACCCCTCGGTGATATTCAACAAAATAAGAGGAAGCCATCCAAATTTATGGTTCCCCACTCAAGAGTGGATGCCCACTTGTACTCGTTCATACTATCAACATTGAGACACTGGAATAGTTTCAAACCTCCAATTAAAAAAAAAATACGGTGGTCTGTGGAATCTTCAAAATTGAAGTTATATGCTTAAAAGGAAGTAATAGTGCAGTAGTAGTAGTAGAAGTAGTAGTAGTAGTAGTAGTAGTAGTAGTAGTAGTAGTAGTAGTAGTAGTAGTAGTAGTAGTGGTGGTGGTGGTGGTAGTAGTAGTAGTAGTAGTATAGTAGTAGTAGTAGTAGTAGTAGTAGTAGTAGTAGTAGTAGTAGTAGTAGTAGTAGTAGTAGTAGAGAAGAAAAGAGAAAAAGAAGAAGAAGAAGAAGAAGAAGAAGAAGAAGAAGAAGAAGAAGAAGAAGAAAGAAGAAGAAGAAGAGAAGAAGAAGAAGAGAGAGAGAGAAGAAGATAGAAGAGAGAGGAGAGAGGAGAGAGAGGGAGAGAGAGAGAGAGAGAGAGAGAGAGAGAGGAGAGAGAGCGAGAGAAAGAGAGAGTGCGCGCGCGCGCGTGTGTGTGTGTGTCAGAGTGTATCTACGTGACATGACCTTTATGTATCAGATGATGGAATATTGGAGAGCAGAGAGAGAGAGAGAGAGAGAGAGAGAGAGAGAGAGAGAGAGAGAGAGAGAGAAGACAAATTAAGCAAAACAAAATAAACAGATACTGTTCATTTTTGCTTTCAAAACATTGGGCCCTGTCAGTTGATCACCAGTACATCTCAGATTCAGAAACGTTGTGTCTATGTGTGCAGATTTGTCAAACTGTCTCAAATCTGAAACTTCTCATGTTTGAGATATTCTGACAAGTTTGAGCTTATCTTTATCAATCAACATTTGGAGTAATATTTTCCTGGTTAAATGGATAAAACGTGTTTTGCTAATGCAACACAGTAGGCTAGAGTACCATAATCAATAACGTGTTACAATAAACGAATCGTTATGGCTAGACAGATTGGGTGTTTAGCTTCAGTACCTTTGCCATATCTAATCAAGCACAGTCACTGCAATCGGCCAATTGGCACAGAAGTGACAGTTGTTGCCGATAAACGAAAATTAATCACACGACTGTATCATTACTCGTCGGAGTCAGTGTTATTGACTCATTTGCACTGCAATTTACCTTTCTTTGGAATGTGTTTTCGTCTTAGCACTCATCGTCAGTAAATAGTAATATTCCAAATGGAACCAAACCTTTCAAACAAGTGGAATTTAAGCACACATTGACACGCGCGGACCGGTAAAACCTAATGCATGTTTGTGTAACGACACTAAAATCAGTGACACAGGCCGTTCGCTAAAGTAGGTACACAAGGCTGGCCCACCAGCCGTGTTGTTTACAAGCGTCGTCATGGAGAGACGGAGCAACGCGCCATTTGAATCTGAATAGTATCGAGCGTTGTGGTGTAAAATCGCATAGCTCTTCTCTCTATAGTTCTTTTTGTCTTTTCAAAAACATAAATAAATGCATCGAATGCCGCTTCGTTCTGTTGGAGACGGCTGATGCACATACAGCTTTTGATACATCTTTTAAAAAGCACTGTTTTAACTTGCATATCATATTGATTTTAACTTCGACCATAAAAGTTCGATCTCTTAGTGATAGGAAAGTTTCGTATTTTTATCCTCATCTCTTCCACAACACTCGTTCGAGAATTACCTCCCCCCCCCCCCCCCCCCCCCCCCCCCCCCCCCCCCCCCCCCCCCCCCCCCCCCCCACCCCCCAATTCCAATCCCCTTAATTAAGTTACGCTTACAATTAGAACTGTGTCGGGTTTGAGACTTTTGAAAAGTTGGCCGTCATCTCAGCCTATCGACATCTAAAATAAAAATGTTCTGGTCATTACAAGGAATTTACCCAATGGAAACCGTACGGTGCTCTTATTGGCTTAAGACCAGCGG
>NC_088366.1:42637040-42642040 GCF_034508935.2 Berghia stephanieae
ACCTAATGCGGAAACGAAGAGCAGTGCGCAAGCTATAAATAGTATGGAAATGCTCTATGTAAATACACGTATTCATATTTTTAAAATGACTTTTGTAATTAAAAATAAAAAGCCACTAGGTGTTGCTTGCTGTTGTTTCCTAAACTCAATTTACCATGGATGACAGCAGCAACAGCAGCAGATGCATATAATGATCAAACTGTAATTCTTTGATAGACAACATAGTCAGCAAAAATACAAATACATACTAATGTATGTCTTCTTTGGCCAACGACAACCCCTCCCCCAACCCAATAAAAAAAAAAAAAAAAAACAGTATCAGTATCACCTCGTTTAGTCTTACAGTCAAGCGAATGTGAGCGTTTTCATTGTCAGATTGTGTGTCTATTTGCAAATACTTCATTACATGTCCTTAGTGTTGTTTTCTTGGACTATACACTTTCTAGAGATTACAATAGACTCATGTTTTGATGAACAGTGACTAAGGCAGGAAGGGATAATATTGCAAAGCTTATATAACAACAAGATGCCTTATAACTTAGAGGCAATTTGTACTCTCTGAAAAGGCAATAATTTTAGTTACAAATAACTTCATTGAAGAATAAATGTAATACAATGTGAAAAATGTTAAACAGAGAGGGATGCATAAGAATGAATCACGCAGCTATATATATGCACGTTTTATTTCAAATCTGAGGTATGTTTGGAATAATACAATGACTAATGTAACAAAGAGTAATCTTAGGCTCGACCTCCAGTGGAGGAAGACATTTTTTTCAAGGTGAAACGATTTATTCTTATGTTTTTCTTATGTCGTGTCTGGCACTGTTTCATACACACCTTTACCCAACTAATAACACAGTACAAACCTCTTCATAATCTTGAGGTGAGAAGTGATTGTAGTCAAATCTAGAACGAGGAGCAAGAACATCACAATGGCCATGAAGATACAAGCCCCTGCACCCACTGCAATGGCTGTAGGTCTTCCGTCCTTTAATTGGAAAATGAAAGTGAATATTAACAACAATTATGGTACATGACGTATATATCAAGCCTTCCCACAATATATATATACATGACGTATATATTATGTGACTTACTACGTTAACCGTGTACTATGTAGGGATGAACAAGAACTGGATGCGAACATATTTAGAATAATTTTAAAAAAATAAAAATGAAGCAGGTATTAAATCTATATGCACTGTCGAGGATAATGGTATAATAATTGGAACTGCAAACAGACAGAGAAACCACAAATAAGATCCCGTCGCCTAGGCATTCCACGAAGGAATATAGATAATCCATCAAACAAGATGTCTGATGTCAACAGGAATCACCCATGTTGTCCCCAATGTGTGTGTGTGTGTGTGTGTGTGTGTGTGTGTGAGAGAGAGAGAGAGTGAGAGAGAGAGAGAGAAAGAGAGAGAGAGAGAGAGAAGAGGGAGGAAATTAAGCAAATTAACAAGAAATATAACACAAGAAAAATATTAAAGAGAGAAAAGCAATACATAACCAAAAACATACATTTTTACCACTCTATTTTAACTATTAAGGCAACTCCGTTCACTTTGCTGTATCCCAACATAATACCAAATTGACTCAGTTGGTCACATGTATGAGACAGAGAGAGAGAGAGAGAGAGAGAGAGAGAGAGAGAGAGAGAGAGGAGGGCTTGATATATATATATATATATATATATATATATATATATATAGAATGACTGAGAGTGTGTGTGTTTGTGTGTGTGTGTGTGTGAGAGAGAGAGAGAGTGTGTGTATGTGTGTGTGAGAGAGAGACAGAGAGAGAGACATACAGAGAGAGAGAGACATACAGAGAGAGAGAGAGAGAGAGAGAGAGAGGGGGGGAGAGAGATTGTGGGAAGGCTTGATATATAGATGGGTGTGTGCATATATATATATATATATATATATATATATATATATATATATATATATATATATGACTGAGAGTGTGTGTGTTTGTGTGTGTGTGTGTGTGTGTGAGAGAGAGAGAGAGAGAGAGAGAGAGAGAGAGAGAGAGAGGGGGGGGGGATAAAGTTAAACTTACTTAAAGAAAAAAGCAAACAAGCAAACAACAAAAAAGAATAAATAAAACAATGAATTTCCTCACCGACTGACTTGTTGTGTCATGAACTGCTGTGTTATCTTTTGAGATGACTCCGATCTCCTTGGCAATGCGCTCAGATGCCTCGTCACTGGACAGGGCTGTAGATATGATATTTTGGGTTGCAGGGGGGAGGGGGCGGGGGATTATATATTATCTGTTACTAAGAGATCTGATTTTGTTTCCAATAAGAAGTACCCATTATGGTGGTACGAAATTCAGTAATAAAATAAATATATTATTATTTCATAATTTACTACCTACATTGACCCGGAGACTCCTAATCTACGACTGGTGATGATGATGATGATGATGATGATGATGATGATGATGATGACGACTATGACGATGCTGATGATGATGACGATGATGGTGATGATGATGATGATGACGACGATGATGATGATGCTTGAGATTGGGGTGATCGGGATGATAAGGTGAAGGTGAATATGGATGGAGTGAATAAAATAAAACAAAAGAGATGAGTGAAAACATAACGCAGTATTTAAGTGAAAAAATACAGAAAAGTAGTAGTAGTAGTAGTAGTAGTAGTAGTAGTAGTAGTAGTAGTAGTAGTAGTAGTAGTAGTAGTAGTAGTAGTAGTAGTGGTGGTGGTAGTAGTAGTAGTAGTAGTAGTAGTTAGTAGTAGTAGTAGTAGTAGTAGTAGTAGTAGTTGGAGGAGGAGGAGAGGAGGAGGAGGAGAAGAGAAGAAGAAGAAGAAGAAGAGAGAAGAAGAAGAAGAAGAAGAAGAAGAAGAGAAGAAGAAGAAAGAAGAAGAAGAAGAAGAAGAAGAAGAAGAAGAAGAAGAAGAAGAAGAAGAGAAGAAGAAGAGAGAGAGAAAGAAGAGAAGAAAGAGAAGAAGAAGAAGAAGAAGAAGAAGAAGAGGAGATGGAAAATGTACAACACAAATTGTTTGGTTCAAAGCTTTATTAAAGTTATTGTTATCAATAAATTGTCCTAACAGCCGTAAAATACAAAAGCACAAACAAACACACAGACACACACACACACACACATACACACACACACACACACACACACGCCCCCAATACAATCCTTCCTCCCCTCGTACCTCCATATTATAATATGCTGCCGTTCTTTCCACCTTCATTTCTTTCACACCAAGCACTCTCCCAACTCCCAAGCATGCAACAATCGTCACACTATGGTCAAAACTTACGACCACCTTCTTTATCATCATGGCTTATCACTAAAAGAACTTCACACTCACCGTCCTTCTCATCATGTAATCAATTCATGAACTGACATACATAATTAAACACAACGTCCCACATACAATCAAATTGGCAGAAGCAGAAAGCAATGGGGGCTGCCTGAAGCCTGGGATCATAAAAATACTAACAAAAAAGGTAAAATGGAAAGGTTTAGGATGGGAATAGTACAGACAATGGACGATTCGAGAATAAGCCCTTTGTCAGCAAAAGAATAAACAAAGGAATATTGAAAACAAATATTATTTATTTATTTATTTTCACCGTTCCTTTCTTTATTGTTTTGCCGAAGAAGGATCTGTACCCGAACCATTCATTGTCTGTACTGTTCCCATCCGAAACCTTTCCATTTTCACCATTTGTTAGTATTTTCACATTAGCAGACAACTCTATCGTACACTGACAAAACGCGTTTTAAAAAAAATCGACCAGAAAACTTTTGTTTTTATATTATATTATATTATCTATCGATTAAGATAGATATGCCCCGACTTGTCAAAATGTCTATGAAGATCCAGCCTAAGGATTTTTGACAAGTTTATATTGTTTTGTATTGTAAGTTTGGGGTCCTTTTAGTCGGTCGATAAATGGAGTAAAAGTTTTCAAGCCATAATGTAAAAAGCGTTTTGTCAAAGTACGGCAAAAAAAAAAATGACAATGACTATAATCATATTCATATGAAAAATGTATGAAGCGTGTAAAGATGGACTGGTTTGATATTGGCCGATCTCTGACCAACAGCAAAGAGGTTCTGTGTTTGGACCTCTTTCAGATCAGTTTCCGGATAATTATTTAAATCATAAACGCCGTGAGTCTTCGCCACTTGATTTGCAGGTGTGGATATTAACAGGGTCTGAAACGAGATCTTCGATGCTTAATAAATACAGTAAGCAACAGATTGTATTTTGAATTGAATAGAAAATGCGAGTTAAGATGATTTATTACCCCCCCCCCCCCCCCAAAAAAAAAAAAAAAAAAAAAAAAAAAACCAAAAAAAAAAACCACCCCAAAAAACAAAAAAACAAAAAACAAAAAAACAAACAAACAAACAAACAAAAAACAAACAAACAAACAAAAACAACAACAAATAAAAAACAAACAAACAAAAAACAACAACAAACAAACAAACAAACAAAAAAAAAACAACAACAAACAACAACAATGAAACAAATAAATAAACAAAATCAAAAAACAAACAAAAGAAAAAACAACACAAAAAAGCAAACGTAAAAAATAAACCCCACAAAGCAAACAACCACCCCCACCCCCCTAAATAAAAAACAAAAATACCCCTCCCCTCACCCCCACCCCCCCCCCCCAAAAAAAAAAAAAACAACAACAAAAAACAAACAAAAAAAAAACAAAAAAACAAACCCCAAACTAAAACAAAACAAAATAACAAAACAAGAAAACACAAATCAAATCAATCCAAAGCAAGTATTAAGTTCATAAATATTTTTAAAAAAATGAAGGTACACCATAAACCATAATCTCATAGATATAATATACATTGAAAAACGAGCCTTTATATAGCGCAATTCCCACTGAATGTGCTCAGGGGCTTTACAATATATGTCAAGTCAACAGCAACACTTTACATGTAGGACAAGATACGATGTTTTTTGGGCCATATTACAATTT
>NC_088366.1:42644540-42692040 GCF_034508935.2 Berghia stephanieae
GATCAGGCAATTCCTGGGAAAAGAAAAGGGAGGAGTCCTTGGTAAAGTTTGTCTTTCGACTGCGTCGACTGCTGATTTTTTGGTCAATTTTTTTTTCTCGATTTCACACCTGTACCCTCCTCTCTCTTCCCCCTCTTTTTTCTTTTCTTTCCTCTTTTATTTTCATTTATTTTATTTTTTTCTTGGCTAGACTTCATTTTAAATGTGACATTTTTCTCATCGTAAATCCCTGTGAAAGAAGTGGTAGTGGTAGGATAACGTCTTGTTTGGATAGTTGTAGTATCGAGCAAAAATGCCTGAAACTGTACTGTGGACTCACTTTTGATTCTTTACATAAACTAATGTAAGTTATGAGTGATGAGAAGAAACAGCGGGAGCTACTACATCACAAGTATTCTTGTTCTTGGAGGGGGGGGGGGGGGTTAAAAAAAAAGTTCTGCTTAGAACAAGAATACTTGTGATGTTATCTATCTATCTAGTATCTAGCTTATAAAAAAAACAAAACAAAAACAAACTTTCCCCCCTCCCAAACCCCCTACTAGAACAAGAATACTTGGGATGTAGTAGCTTATGGAAGGTCTCCCGAAACAGCAAGTGGCATTGGCTAAAAAAAGAGTGAGGTCCTTGCCGTCATCTTGCTTTGTTTATAAAGAGACAATGGGCGGAATGGAAGGTCTGTGTTCAAAGACTTAAAGTATTTTCTTGCAATCAAAAACGCAACCAAATTTTAAACTAAACGTGCCATTTTGATGATTAAAAACAAAACAACAAATAGTAGAATAAATAAATTAAATTAACGAGTGAAAACAAGCTGTTTTTCTGGTCTATAAATATTATAGATACATTTGTTTTTTTCCTTTGGATAAGTATCACTGTAACTGTAACTCAAGGTGAGCAAGTCAGTATATTTAATTAGATGAAGTGGCGCCTGTATGTGGAATTTCAGCCACCCTCTCTCTCTCTCTCTCTCTCTCTCTCTCTCTCTCTCTCTCTCTCTCTCTCTCTCTCTCACACACACACACACACTCCCCCCCTCCCTCCTCGCACAAGGTGACAACTCCATTCTCTGTGTAAACTAAGCAAGATGGCGGCAGGGACCTCGCTCATTAACCAATGCCCAACAAATAATGCTGGGATTCATAATATATTACATATGTATAAAATCAAATAAGTACTATCTACCTTATGATAAGGCATATCAACAGTAGACTCGGGTCATTCTAACCACTTTTCTCAATTCAGCTTTATAATTATAATTGGACACATTTGTAAAGACGTGGTCCCTGCCGAGTGGTATAATTTACAGACAGTATGTTAGCTAGTGATGTTTTATGTTAAGAGAAATGACAGCAAAAATGAAAAAGAAATTGACTAATTTCTAAAAATGTTTGCAAAAAGGCTGTCATTAAACTATCTTACCCAAGGACACAGAATTTGCCATGATCGCTGTCACCAACCCAGTCACTGATTAAGCTTAACATCACTTGATTTTATGACAAGAGGAGACACCGTACTGCTGGGCCACCAACAATGTTAATAAATTAGTATAGAAGGGGAAAGCATGGAATTAGAAATATAAACATAATATTTTCTGTAATGCTACTTACCCTTTAAGTTTGATGAACCGAAATTTCGGAAGATCCTAAGTGTAATGCAAAATTGCAACTTTAGTAACTTTGGATTTTAGCGAAGAAGGCCAAGCTTTTATGTAGCCTAAGTTTAGTTGTGTTGTAGTTTTAAAGAGTTTTATTAAAAGTCTGAGTCTGTACTTGGACCAAGAAGTGTCCACACTTTGCACTGCCTGATATTTGGCACTATTTTATTGAATCAACTATCAACCAAGCAATTTCACTTTTGTGACAGTCAATACTGACCAATTTGGATTGATGTTATAAATTATATTATCATTATGTATTCTGTTTGCACCTTTTCTGTGATAAAGCTCAACATATCAATCAACGCCCATACTTTCATTACTTCTTGAGAAATAAAATTTGCTTTCTTTAATGTGGAATGTAGAGGATTGCTAAGATCTAAGTGACCAAAGGAACTTTAAATTTAAAGATGGACATGTACTTATTTGCAGGTCTGATGACCCATACTCATTACAGTAGGTAATGTAAGCAGTCTCAAATTAATTCAAAATATTGTCCATTACAACAATATTAAAACAAGCCCCTGAGTGCATTAAGCATCAGACCTCTTAATCTTTTGAATATTACTGTTGATATACATACATACCTGCCAACCCTTCCGCTTTTGGTGGAATCATTCATATTTTCACCATTCCTTTTTGTACTGTTCCGGCATTGTCTCTAAAATTCCAATTTTCAAAAAATGATGATAATGGTAAGAATAAAAAGTGTTAAAAAGGTGAAAATCCTATATTATGTCTCAAATTCCTATTTTCAGGCATTCTGATTCCACTTTTAGAGTATGAAGGGTTGGCAGGTCTGTACATATCATATGTATATCAATAATAATATTCAAAGTCAGTGGGTTTATTTGAAAAGAAGAAATGCATATGAATAATCAATTAATCTGGTGATAAATTCAATGTTAAACACAGCTACAAGTTGGCAAGGACTTTATTTTATTCAAGTGAGTAACTTTGCTTTGAGATGGGGAAGGCAAGCAAGATTCTTCTTTGCGGAAGCACTGGAGTTGGGAAGACTGCCATTTTGGAACAACTCCTCTACGGCAGTCATATTATTGAATCGGTAAGTAGTAATCGAAGTAGGAGATGGAGAAGCAGAGAGGCACGAGAAAAAAAAATCTTACCACCTCTTACAATCAATTCTCAATGATTTGTTTCTATCTGAAACGGCCTCTAGGCAACAAAATACATCCTCACACATTCTCTGATATATATATATATATATATATATATACCATTAATTTTAATGTGACCATCTGGATACTAACAGTTAAATATTAAGTCTAAGTGTTCAGAACTGCAAAATTTGTGATTAATTTTTTTCTTTGTTCAATATTGCAGAATTCATTCTTAAAATTTCCTTTTTTCGTCCCCAACGGGAACTGTTTTCTTTAGGGTCTATTCCTGAAAGGAATTAACCAGGCATGAGCAGCAGTGCAGCACTGCAAAGTGAGTGTGAGCAAATTGACTTACTCAAGGTCACATATTGCAGTGGGGGAGTGGAATTCAGTACAAAGCAAAGATAATCTGCTCTACCACTGCCATGATGCCTTAGTTAGTCTCCTTTACTCCCCCAACAAACAATGTGACCCCCCCCCACCACCACCTAAACCGTACAAAATATTTTTGATTTAAACATATTTTTAGAAATTTATACAAGATAAATGGATTCTATTTTCTCTCACCAGCCAACATACCATACGTTAGAGGATATTTACACAGCTGTTATTGAAACAGACCGTGGGGTAAAGGAGAAAGTGAGAATATTTGACGTTGGCACGCTGGTATGTTTCCTCTGGAGGTCCTAGAAATAATCTTGAGATTATTTTTTTTTGTCTGTTTGTTTGTGTGTTAATAATCTTTCTTTTACCTCATTCTTGATTATTATATATTATATCATTTATTTTTTTAAAACCTTGAGATTTTGTTTTTATTCACCTAATGTGCTCAAAACGCTTCACATGGGATCCCAAACCAACAGCAACACAACATGTACATGAAACCTGTAAGGTGCTATTGCAATTCTTTCCACAGAAATAACGCTGTTACCGGCCAGGTCTCCATTTTATTACTTAGTGTAGCAATGACTATCCCGCACAAATCTTTGGGCCTCTTTTTCACTCACCAAGTGCCCAAATTCGCGACAAAATATGGGATGAAGCCGTTTCATATATGCTATTTTGAAATATTAATTACGACGCTGTTTATCGATGAATATGCCTGAAAGTTGGCACACAGTTAGAAAAAGGTCATTTTAGATTATGTCAAGCGACAAAACTCGTGCGATTACCAGAAGACCGTTAAAAATAGATTTTTACTCTTTGGAGTAAAATATTTCTAAAACTACCGGGCGTGTAGGTTTTGTCGCTGACAAGGTAATACATGAACATTTCTTCTTTTTGGTTGTAAAATTTCATATGAATATGACGAGTACTTTTCCTGTAGTTTACAAAACACCATCCTAATTTGCTCTTCATTCGTAAAAGACAAAGCCATTTTGCCCCCCTACAGCCCGAATCACAAGTTCAAAACGATTTGGCACCAAACTGAGCGGCTGAGTGGGTCGTGGCAAAGCGCTTTCTGATTGGTTGACCTCGTTTTAAAGTTCATGACTAGTCAAAATGTCTGCGCTGTCTCACTGGCAGAGGGGTGTTTATCTTCTGCGTTTGGGTTCAATAAACAGCTGATAATTTGACTATTTAATTTACAAGAATTTAAGAAATTATGATGTTAAAAGTTTTCGATTGCAATATGATCTACAATCTTAGCATGGCTTTAATTATTGTGTTCCAAGTCACGTTCCATCAGTAACCTTTGTCCCCTTGTCCAATTTCTCTTTTCCTTCGATATTTCTTTCGTTTATGTACGCAATCTCTCTCTCTCTCTCTCTCTCTCTCTCTCTCTCTCTCTCTCTCTCTCTCTCTCTCTCTCTCTCTCTCTCTCTCTCTCTCTCTCTCTCTCTCTCTCTCTCTCTCTCTCTCTCTCTCTCTCTCTCCCCCTCTCTCTCTCTCTGTGTGTGTTATACCATCTAGCTCTAAAATTATATGTTAGAACTCTTCTGTTTTCATCATATTCTCTATCAAATTTGCCATAAAATTGCCAAATTTCAATCTTTTAATCCACTTATTACGCAAGATACAACCAAAGGTCGGAAAAAAATGCTGAAAAAGCGTCCCATAATTTCGCGTTTTTTTCCTCTTTGCGGGTCATCCAAATAAATGACACCTTTGAAACTGTATAACTTGTTTATTTATGAATGGATTTTCAAAATTCAAAAACATTTTTACTCAGTGGGGATAGGGCTTTGATTTCAAACAAAAATTTTTCTCAAAAAGAGAAAAAAACATTTTTCATAGTCATTGCTACTTAGTGCAGTGAGATAATGTGAGTCTTTTTTAAGGACTCAAACTTGTGCATCCCCAAGCAGGACTGGAACTGAGGACCTGATCCGAGGGCAATTGTGATATCACTAGATCACAAAGTGGCACAAAGTCATTTATGACAATCATTGATTTGTTAACACTTGCATGTCTACTTGTCTGAATAGTGAATTTTATATAAGTTAAACCACTTGAGTGCCGAGTTAAAATTTTGAAGAGCCTGGATAACACATACAGTTTTTTATTTCACTCTATCTCCGAAAACATTAATCAGATTACTTTTAGGTGAATGATTTTATCACAGATTCTGTCCCTTAGTTGTATCCAACATAGTGAAGAGGACAGCACAAATGTAAACACTATGTTCTTGGGCCTCGATGGTTTTTAATTCATTATAAAAACAAGCCACAACACTGAAATACCAGTCCTGTGTGGAACGGTCTTTGTAATCATTCTTTGTCCACCAATCAAGTGACTGAATTTTGGTAGA
The DNA here is from genome assembly GCF_034508935.2 of Berghia stephanieae. Classification (NCBI taxonomy): domain Eukaryota; kingdom Metazoa; phylum Mollusca; class Gastropoda; order Nudibranchia; family Aeolidiidae; genus Berghia; species Berghia stephanieae. The sequence goes on from NC_088366.1 coordinate 42,650,068, forward strand.
TAATGCATTCATTCAATAAACCTATATATGTTTGGAAAGAGGGAAAAATAAGTTTTAACAATTTCTGAATATAATGGGTGAAATCTTGAAATTATCGGGTGATTTGTGTGTATGAAGTGCTGGCAAGCCATAAAACCCACTTTATTTTCATAATTAAAAAAAAATTAATTTGACTTCATAAAAGCCAAAGTGGCACAGCTCTTCTTGACTGTGGGCGAGAAAACTATCAAACGAACATATAAATTGAAAGAAAATAATAAAAACAGTCGATTGTTTTAAATTAGGCTGTGATTTCTCAGAACTTTTCTCCTGACTTGTATTATTACGGGTAATTTTCTCTTCAAAACCACTAATTTTGTGGTATATTGGCTTCAAAAGTCCATCTAAATAGTCAAGACAGCTATCTTGTAAATAAAAAACAGCTGCCAGTTGTTTTTATTGATAAACAACTGAAAAGAAAAGTGACTTAAAACAGAAGACAAGTTCATCTGGACTGTACTCAGCCTACTGCAGACACATCACACTCAGCCTACCATGGACACATCTCACTCAAGTGGTTAAACAAAGTACAACTTTTCAGAGCTATCAAAATATATAAAGAAAGCTTTTATTGGCCTTTCTTCGTTAAAACTAACTGCCTTTCAAATTGCTTTATAAACATTATACTCTTAGGATAAATTTTGTGCAGTTTTTAAAAATACTTTTGAATCATACTTAATGGTAACATCAATCTTGTTGTATAACATCGAATCTAACATTTTTAATTTTTTGTTTTGTTTCCTCAACAGGAAGGAAATGAAGACATACCTAAACACTATCTAAACTTTCCAGACGTGAGTATTAAATATAATAATCTTTCAGTATGTTCTATGTGATTACATTTTTTATCTAAATGAGAAAAAATCCAAGATTGCAGTAATTTTTAAAGAAAATTTTGTTTTAATTAACTATAAAGAAGAAACCACCCCCCCCCCTTTCCTCCAAAGAAAAAAAACAAAACAAACATTTATATAGGTCATTTCCACAGACAAACCATATCAAAGCACTTTGCAATGCTTCATTTTTTCTCCCAGCAAGCCACATGGCAGTGTAAGTTGCCTGTTGGGCATCACTTTTGCCATTTCCGTGACTGCCTATAGCTGATAATCATTGACACATTAATTGCGGGTATTGATTATTTCAATTAATAGGAAAAATAGAAAAAATAGATATGAAAATACACTCCAACACAGTTTCCTCTAACTCTTCGGGACAAGCAAAAAAGGTTGAGGAAACCGTACCTTGCCTTAATGACGATGGAAAGGCAGGAGGGAGCAATGAGGCTCAGCTGTATAGTCTTCGCTACCCACCCAAAAGATACCTAGTTCGATATCCATAGCGTTATGTGACCTTCAGCAAGTCACTCCTCCTTATCTCAATTTGCAGCGCTGTGCTGCAACTGACACTTGGGTTTTTCCAGTCTTCCCTTGAAATAGACCCTAAGTCAAATTTCCACTTGAAGATGAAAAAAGGGAACCATATTATTTATTTATGTCATAGATATATGTTGAGGGAGATAAATTTATATATGACATATTACAAATTGTTTATGTGTGTGTGTGGGGGGGGGGGGTGTTGCTATATCTTACAACATTCATTTGCCATCGTAGCCAATCATGGTATGTGGCATTGAAAATAGAACAAATGGCGAAGTGCTTAGAATAAACAGAGAAGTGTCGGTTATGTAAAACGGTGATGGGGTATGTGACTGACTGTGTGCGTCTGCATGTTTCATATTGTATACACACACATGCAGTGCAGATAGATGCACACGATAAACACATGCGTAACTGTCAATGCCATAGTAAATCATCAGTGGTCGAAAATTACCAGGCGCATTAAAAAAACAAAGAACCTTTAATTAATTAATTATTTTATTTTGGCTGGGTGAAATTAACTCGAGGAAACTGTGTTCAAGGCAAAAATTAGTTCGAGGAAAGAATGGAATAATAACAAAGAATAATTAGGAAAAAATTTGGGATATTCAAATGAGTTTGAGGAAACCGTGGAGGTTTGACTCTAAAAGCAGTGCAGCTTCTCCAATGACACTTGACATGTGTGTTTAGATCACATGACTGTTCCCACCAACTATTGGGATTGTGGTTAGTCTCTATTGGTCACAAGGGTAGGGGAGGGATTTGGCTTTAATATACACCAAAATTAATCATTTTACCTTGCACGGCACTTGCAAAGTCATAGTTGGATGCCTTCAAATATTTATAATATTTCATTTTATCCAGGGTTTTGTTCTGGTTTATGATGTCACAAGTTTTGATTCTTTCAAAAGACTGGACAAACTAAGAAAGGACATTGAGAAACACAAGGAGAAACGTGAGGTAATTGTCTAACACTTGCCTGGAAGGGTTTTTGTCTCTTTGTGAATGAAATATATATATATATATATATATATATATATATATATATATATATATATATATATATATATATATATATATATATATATATATATATATATATATATATGTAAATACAAGAAAAAGAAAATCACAAAAATTATCCATTGTATTATGGAAAAAATGAATTAAAAATGTCATTATGTCCACTTGCACAGACATGTATTCTGTGCATTTAAAATTCAAGTCATGTTTATCTTTGTCTCTAAAGATTGGCAAAATCAGATTTTCACATTTATTATATTATTTTGATTTAGCTCTAGAGCGCTTCGTCTTTTTTAAATGAATTGTTTTGCATATCAAATTAAAAAGAGTTATTGTCAATGAACAGTGTTTTACCAAATTACTAAGTAGAATGACTAGTATAAATGTAGTGGTTAAAGTAAAGAAGAAATATAATTATATTCCATTTTGAATTTTTTATTTTTCTCGCTCATTAGTGCTGTGTATCTAACGATTCAAAAAAAAATTGAGTACAAACCACCATTTCAATTGATTGTGATTTTTGATGTATTTCATTGTTGGCAATTACTACATTTTAATTAAAAACAAGTATTTTTTACAAATGGCAAAAATCATCTCAACTGTATCTTAGGTGTGAAAGTGTATCTGACTGACTATATGCTATTGTTGATATAAAACTTTAGCATTTAATGTAAATATCATTTTTTTTTAAATATAAAAAAATTGAAATAAAATATGAAATGAAATTTCATCAAGAGAGGAGCTGAAGAGAAGACGAGAAGCAGGGGAAGATGTAGTCATATATAAGAAAAGGGTCATTTTCAGGGAGAAGTTTAGTGAACAAATAAGAAAGAGAGACAGCGATGTTGGAGGAAATGACTGGGATTGGGATGAGGAATGACTATATTGGAAACGTGTCAGTCCAATTGCCCAAAATGTTTCTGAGCAAGGACTCGAAGACAACAAGAAAATTCAAAAAAGAGAAGTACCAGTAAATGATAAGGAGGGGCAGCACGTGAATATGAAAAATACCCTGAAGTTCATGTACACGAACGCAGACAGTGTGATGAATAAGAGAGAGGAGCTAAAGGCTATGGCAGAAGAAGAAGATCCAGATGTAATAGCAATAACAGAAGCTAAGCCAAAGAATGCAACAACACACCCAACCATAGCAGAGTTAGGTATTGAGGGATACACTATAATAGCTAGCAGAGATTTTGAAACTTCCGGCAGAGGAGTATACTTATTGGTGAGAGAGAACCTCAAGGTTAACCCCATAGAGGAACTCACAGATCACGACTTTAGGGAGAGCGCTTGGTGCTCGATTGGAGTAACTGGACAAAGTCAGATACTAGTAGGAGTGATTTATCGGAGCCCAAATAGCACAGGAGAAAATAATGAGAGAATGTTGGAGATGATAAGGAGAGCATCACAAAAAAAGCATTCAGAGATAATTATTATGGGAGACTTCAACATGCCGGAACTGGAGTGGAAAGGGATGGACGAACCAAAAGAGGGAAGCCTGGAGGAAAGTTTCATAGAAACCATTGAAGATTGCTACCTACAACAGATAATAAAAGAACCCACGAGACAGAGAAAAAACCAAAAGCCCAACGTATTGGACTTGATATTGATGGAGGAAGAAAATGACATAATCGACTTAAGACTGAGCCACCCACTGGGAAAAAGCGACCACGCGACCATATTCCTAAAACTGAGGGCGACATCAGAGACTGTAGATGAAAAACTGACACTCAGATATAGGAAGGCTGATCTAGAGAGTATGAAAGAGGAACTGGGGCATATAAAATGGGAGGAAATACTAATCGAGGACACCGTAGGAAACAACTGGAGTAGATTTACCAGAGTACTTAACCAATGCTTCGAGAAAAACATCCCGAAAAGCAGAGGGAACCGGGTTGGGAGAAGAAATCAACCTTGGATGACGCAGGAAGTGAGAGGGGCATTACGGAAGAAGAAGGCAGTAAATAGAAGATACTCTAGAAGCAAAAAGGAAGAGGATTGGGACAAATACAAAAGAGTGAGAAACGCAACTACTAAAATAGTCCGACAAGCGCATCAAAAGTATGAGAACAAGATAGCAGAGGAAACGAAAGAAAATCCTAAAGTATTCTGGAGTTATGTAAACAGTAAAATGAAGACAAGACAGGGAACCTGTGACATAAAAAAAGAAGATGGCACTTGGGCATCTGAAGATGAAACAAGGCAGAGGTGCTAAATCTCTTCTTTGCAAGTGTCTTTACAGTGGAGAACCAGAAAAACTTGCCAGATATTGCTAAAACAAGTAATATAGATACTACACAATGGCCGATTACTGAAGAGAGAGTAATGAAGAGACTACAAAACCTAAAGGAGAGTAAATCACCTGGACCTGACAAACTTCATCCTTACATCCTAAAAAACTTAGCAGAGCAGCTAGTAGAACCCCTAACCAAGATATTTAACCAGTCGATGAAAGAAGGAAGACTACCAAGGGAATGGAAAGAAGCTAACATCACAGCCATATTCAAGAAGGGAGACAGAAAAAATCCAGAAAACTACAGACCAGTGAGCCTGACATCTGTCGTCTGCAAGCTCATGGAACAGCTGATTAGAGAAGAAATGGTTGATCATATGACCAAGAACAAACTATTCAGCAAAGATCAACATGGTTTCATGGCGGGAAGGTCTACAGTAACAAACCTACTTGAAACAATGGATGACTGGACGAGAGACCTGGAATTAGGCAACAATTTAGATGTCATATACCTCGACTTCAGAAAGGCATTTGACAAAGTTCCACACTGGCGCCTAATCAGGAAATTGGAACAGTATCAAATTAATGATCAGACAGTCAAATGGGTCCGAGATTTCCTCAAAGATAGAAGACAAAAAGTGATAGTGAATGGAACAGCATCAACAGAGAGACTGGTAACAAGTGGAGTTCCACAAGGAAGTGTACTGGGACCAGTTCTCTTCCTGATTTATATCAATGACTTGCCAGACAATCTATCATCTAAATGTAAAATCTTTGCCGATGATACTAAGCTCTATGGAGTAGCTAATACAGAAGAAGAAAGAAACACCTTACAACAAGATTTGAAAAAGCTTGAAGAATGGTCCGAAATATGGCAGATGGAGTTCAATGTAGATAAATGTGCAGTTCTTCACCTAGGAAAAAACAACAGAGAAGCAAACTATATAATGAAAGAAAAACCCCTGCAGAAATCCAATGGGGAAAAAGACCTAGGAGTATTTATTGATAGGAAGCTAAACTTCAAGAAGCAAATTAAAGATGTTCAATCTAAGGCTAGTAAAACACTCGGAATAGTGAAAAGAAATTTCAAGAATCTGAAAACAAAACACATGACTACCATCTACAAGACTATGGTTAGATCAAAGCTGGAATATGCTAACTGCATATGGTATCCGAAGTTTGAGGGAGACAAAGACTGTTTGGAAAGAGTGCAAAGGAGAGCAACAAAACTTATCACACACCTGAAAGACAAAACATACTGTGAGAGATTGAAAGAATTAAATCTCCCGACCTTAGATTACAGGAGAAGAAGGGGAGATATGATCCAAACATATAAAATAGTAAAGGGAATAGACAGGGTAGAGGCAGGATTCCTTAAACCAAACAAGAACATTCAGACACGAGGAAACAGCAAGAAACTGAAAAAAGAACGTTTTAAAACAAATGAAAGAAGGAACTTTTTTTCATCTAGAATTGTAAATAACTGGAATAAACTACAAGAAACCACAGTATCAGCAAAAAATTTGAATAAATTCAAAGCAGAGTTGGAGATAAGCAACACCCTAGGAAACAAGTTCAATTATAAAAATTGGTCCAATCATTAATAGATGAGGAGGAGCGAAGGAGACTACACCAAGTCTAAAAGCTCTATACAGAGGTATCCAGGTAAGATTTTTGTTGGAATAAGTAATGCTTTTTGAAGTGAAGTGAGCACAGTGGAAACGTGGATATCTGCATTTATAAATACTTGTGGAGAGCCCACAATATTTGCTGGGAAATGAAGGTTATTACGAACAGGCACTCGTGTATTTTAAATATTATACTTCTGTATTGGGGAAATTAACATAGAATGATACGAGCCATCAACCATCAAAATCTTTCTAGTAATAAAGTCTGTAGGTGCGTGCAAATGAGTCTGGTAGCAACAAGGTGGCTAGATTGGGATTCCCAAGGTAAAGTTTCCTAAATAGTCATTTAAGTCAAGGGGTGTTAGAATTACCCTTAATTTACAAAAAAAAAAAGTTTGCAAGTCACTCGTATATCAATCTGTAAAAAATAGTTCTATAATTTTTAGATTTGCCAGTAATTCTATGCTTGTTGGCAAAAATTTTACATGGGCTGTACGGAACAATTTAACCCCAAACCCTTTAAAAAAAGCTAGATGCATATATTTATTACATTTTGATATTGTGTGTTATCCTCCAGAGCCACATCATAATGCTGGGCAATAAAAGTGAATTGGGAGACAGGAGACAGGTACAATATGACACTGCCCAAGCCTGGGCTACTAAAGAGAAAGGTGAGCCATGCTTAGGTTAGACAGCATTTATGAAAACATATTTTCTGTAAAATTAGGTTACACTCGCATGTTTTGAATCAAGGCATGTTTTGTGATATAATTATTGGTTACGTCATTGATTTGATATACAGATGAATATACTTTTAATGATTGATGGAAATAACGAATACTCATCTCTCTGTCTCTTTTACCTTGTTTTGTCAATAATATGTATAATAATATATAGTATTTGTATAGCACATAACCATGACTAGGTCATGATCTATGCGCTTCACAGTTACAAGAATGACAATCTAAAATATCACTAACATGCACACACACAAACAGACACACTTTCAGTTACAGTCCACTCCGGATAATCGCAACACCTTGGGATCAGCGAAAATGTTGCGATTAACCGAAGTTGCAATTATCCGAAGTTGAGTTTCCTGTCCACTATTGCAACATTTAACACAAATATGGTAAACTCAAACCAATTGTTGTAAACATTGTTCTGAGTCCACCAAAGACTGAGCAAGTTGATTGGAATTTTAAAAATGTATGACAGCCCTGTATAGATTTTGACAAGCAAAATCAGATTTGAGGCAAGCCGACATCTTAAGATTGGATTTACTTTCACATTTTGTTCTCAACATGTATAAGAGTCCAAGAGATTAGCCGTGATGAGAGACAATAAGCTCTCACCAAACCTGTTGGCCACAATGCACAGTTGTTATTCACTAAACAAAGGAAATCATCGCTCAGTCTCTCCTCACAACTGTCATCATTTACCTGTTGTCTAAACCACGCCCAGCCCACTCGCCTCATGCTTAATGGTCACAGATGACCGCACAAACCCGAACTGCAAAGCCCTGCCCTCTTTTGTCTCTAATAGTGTGGTGACACACAAATGAAATATTAAATCCCGCCCACTCTCGATTCTTCAACGTGTCATGATTTCACATGATGAAATCTGATCATGAGATTTTGTTTGATTGATTCCATGAATTTGCCTTCTTTTGAGGTCGAAAATTTGTTGCGATTAACCAAAGTTTGTTGCAATTAACCAGTGACTTTTATATAGAATTAATTCTGTTTCTTGGGAAATGTTGCGATTAACCGAAAGTTGCAATTAACCGAGTTGCGATTATCCGGAGTGGACTGTATTACCCAAAAGAAAGAAAAATAAAATAAATGTGAAACATTGACAGAGACTTAAAAATATGTTTCTGTAAAAAAAAAAAGTAGTGTTTAACTTTGATTTTAAAACATCGACATTTGATGCTTCATGACTAGCCCTGGGAAGACCTTCCATATTTGAGGACCAAGTGTTGAAAACAATCTCCCAATATAAAATAAATAGTTTGATTTGTTGTTTACTTGAAGTTTCATGTGATCATTCTAGATGGAGAATAGACATTTATGAATTCATTAAGATACCTAGGTGCTAAGCCATTAGGCCATTTAAAGCAGATAAGGGCGATCTTGTATTCAACCCATTCTTTCACTGGCAACCAATGCAATACAATATGTATGTAGTGAACACGCCATAACAAGCTGATGGTTTTTATATAACCCTTTGTTTATGCCCATCCTTGTTTTTTCTTCTTTGTTAATATGACAGACTGATATAATGAAAAAGCCAGCGCAGGGTAGGCTTTGGGACAACAGTAGAGGCACCACCACCCAGCAATTCGATAGTGATAAGAAAAGTTTTTTATCCAGCACACAGTACAGAAGTCATATCTAGTGTGACAAATACTTTATCAAAAGAGAAAGGCCTATTTTTAAGTTTATATTAATATCACAGGCATCAATCCTCTGACCTCCTATGATGGGAAGGAGTCACCTGCTATGTTTTCTATCCCCCATATCTATTTTCCCTTTCCATGTTGCTATCTGTCTTTGTCCTGAATTGAGATTGCTCATTCAATTTTTTCCTGGCCCTGGCCCTGATATTTTTTTCCTTTAAATCATCTCTCTATTACTAGTATGTTCTAATATCATTATCTGTTTTGAATACTGTATCTTTTTTATTTTACTTTGTAAACATTTGAGTGTATCCTTCATAGCGGGGTCCTTTGTGTCAAAATAGGCACATCGGTGGATTGATTATGGAATCTTCTGTTCCCTATTTAAAACAACCGTTATCTATTTACATTTTTCTTCCAGCTTCATATCTATGACTCTCCTCTATCATCTTCCTTTTTCCTGGTGCTTAAATGACCTAACAGTGTTTTAAGCACCGTAAAACCCCTTAAAACAAACAAACCGGCATCAAGGAGCACCCTCTTACTTGATTTCATGATAGAATGTTCAATAAAAACATGTAAAATAATTATATGTATAACACATGTCTATCAATTGACTCCATGTTTTGACAATGCAAACCATGCAAGTCTATTAAACTAGTCTTTCAGGACTGACACATTTGCAAAATTCACCATCAATAATTATATTCCTCCTTTATGTTCTCTTATTGCCCTTTCCTTAATTCTATCTCACAGTCAAATTATGGGAAGTGTCAGTGAGCAATCGAAAGTCCTTGGTGGAACCATTTGTATGGCTAACATCCAAGATCACACAACCCACTGGTATGTTGAATGTTTCTAGGAACAAATAATAACGCATAAAAAGCAATCTACAAAACGTGAACTGTTTAGGTTGAAACTTTTATTTAAAAAAGAAAAGAAAGCATAAATAAAGTTGAAAAAGCAAAGTATCAGAGGAGGTCATAGAAATATAAAAAAATCTTATGTATGAAATTAGAATACGATAAAAGCAATTTCCTCCTTATTTAAATTTATATGTATCACAAATATTTAGATACATATTTGTGAGTTGCTCAAGGGAAATCTTCTACATGTTTATTTAGGTACTTTTCAGATATTACTAATAAAAGGTGTTTTCAATGAAAATTTGGATTTCTCAATATCATATCTATTAAAAAAAAAGAAAATATGGCATACTTTCACCAAACTATATAGTAAAATTTGCACTTAAACATTTTAAGTTAATTTTTTTTTCTAGGGCACACTATTCGTTGAGAAAATGTTTAGTAAACATTGAAGCCGTTTTTCTCAAACCACTATTTTACGGATTGTCTACTTCAAATGGTCATAAGTTAGCCCATTTTTAACATTTGTTCGTGAAATAAATGGCTAAATGTAGAGAATTATTCACTCTTTTACATCATACCGATGTGTATACACTATATCTTCATTGAATAACCCGAGACTCATACTATAAGGTCATAGAAAAAAAAAAAGGCATTCATGTCAATAGCTTGCCAGGCATAGCAACAAGAAATCATGGAGGAACCATCAATTGAGCTACCTGTGCTGGGTTTTTAAAAATTAATTAAGAAGAAGGCTGCAGACCAGGCATAGTATTCATGCATCATGCTGGAGTAGTGGCTCATGTAACCCTTTCCCCACTTGTAGATTTATGTCCCAATGCATATTTAAAGGGATGCGGTGGCTCAATGAGTAGGACAATGCATTGCAACATTTATGCCCTTGATTCCAGTCAAACTTTGCATTTCATTTTTTCCCCTGTCTGAGCAAGATTATTAACACTCAATTTGCTCACTTGGATAACTTGGGTGATTTATGTGGATGTTGTTAAACATTGGTGTATTATGGAATATCCACCTATTTGTAAGAATATCATCTATATTTCTGTAGGAATATCATCTATATTTCTGAAGTAATATCATCTCAATTTTTGTTGGAATTCATAGGTGGCAGCATCTTATATTGTCGCCTCATGTGGCTGAATTTATTTGTAAATCTTGAATTCTCACATCCAATGTTTTTAATTTCCACAGGCAAGAGTAACTTCCTTCCTGGTCGAAAAACGAAGTCATCAAGTAGTAGTAACCTGGACACCAGCTGATTTCTCACTCTCTTTCAAGTGTGATTTTATTGTATTCTAAAGACAGTTGTATGAATTATTGTGGATCATGATATGCTCAAAACTGACAATTTTAGTCAAGGTTGATGATGGTTTTCTCATATTCAAGAAGTTCTGTTCCATTATTGTCATTATCAGTTCAAATTTAAATTATGCAAGTACAGTGCAACCCCTGGATAACGACATCGCCCGGGACCAGAAAATTATGTCATTATCCAGGGATGTCGTTATTCCAGGGTTTTCAAGATGGCGGCAAAAGGGGGCGTTTTGAGACCCGTGATAACAGTGTCGGATCTCAAAAACGTTAGAATGTGTATTTCTCCTGTTAACAAAGGATATAACAGTTACACTTTCACTCTCCAATGTGTATTGTCATTGTAAACAGTTCCCGAATGCCATTCGACGAAACTTAAAGTAAATAATAAAAACCAAGTGTCAACATGATAATACCACACAAGAACACAGATACACACATTTAGTTTTGGCTTTAATTCAAGTCAAATCCATGCGATACTACTGTTGATAAGTTTTGAATACCAAAAATTTTATTTAAGTGCATCAAAATTCACAAGCACTTAAACATTAGTAGATCTACATCTTGGGATATTAAAAACAAAACAAAAAATCCCCCCAAAAAAGAACCTAGTATTAGCCACAATAAGATAAAATTTGGACTGATGTTTTTAGACAAACAACTGATTTTTAAAATGAAAAGAATAAAGTGAAGAGGTTCTTGTTTTCTCCGTTATTCCAACATACCATAAGACCATGAATATCGATAATTGGACACGGCATTGCTTGATATCAGTTCACCTCCACTGACCTCAGACAAGTAGCTAACATGGAAAGTTAATGGACCCTTGAGAGTTCTATCCACTGATAAACTTCTTTTTCTGTGGTTCCATATGAACAAGTGCTAGTTCCATGCAGTGTAGTAAACATGTGTTCTGATTGGTCAGTAACAAAGCGATCTCATTGGGAGGGGGAGGCGTTTTTTTGTTTGTAAGTTAAGACTATGAGAGGACGATGGTCGGTTACCAAGCATTGGTACCAACTGCCTATTATTGTAAAAACGATGTCGCTAAACAGGGGTTTTACTAAAATGTATGTCGCTATTTGGGGGTTTTTATTACTAAGAACATATAGCAAAAAAATCGGGACCAGAGGTCAATGTCACTGTCCAGGTGTTGTTATTCAGGGGTGTCGTTATCCAAAGGTTGCACTGTAATATCTTTATATGATGTAGAGTTATCTCCATAAAAAAAGTTCAGTTTGTTAAGGAACCATCTTGACTCAAAATAGAACACATATCATATGAATTTACCCCCATGATAGTATGGCTTACAGAGAAGTATGTTAACCAGTTAACTGCCGTACTCTGCAAAGACCCATATTAAAAAATTTGGCCATAGCATTCGTTCCTCAAATATCGATCGGTTTAAATGACCCTCATCTTGACAAAAACTTTTAAATCTGAGACTGAGACCTCGTGAGGTCTCAGGTTTTAGAGTATTTGCCAAGATGAGGGTCATTTAAATCGATCAATATTTGGACAAGTTTTCAGGCCAATTTTTAGATACACGTTTTTTCCAGAATACGGCAGTTAACTGGTTAAAAAGCTGGGGATTCATGTCAGTATTCCCAAGTAGATCTCAGCTTCTCACCTGTAAGTCTTTGTTGTAAGTGATGCTGTAGACCTGACTAGTAGCAGCATGTTTCTGTACAACAAAAAATTGCAATGGCACTCACTCGCATCACATCTCATCCTTCATGGTAAGTTGCTGTTGGCATGAGACCCTCTGTAAAGTGCTTTGAGCACATTTTGCAGATATTTTGCTATACAAAAGCTCATAGCTTTTTTTTTAAACATTGAAGATTACACCTTGTTGGTCTCTTGACAATCATTCTCATAGTTTGTGACAAACGTATTGAAATTATCACAGTTGTCTGTAATGTTAAAATACCTTTTTATGATCTGATGATGATCATGTGATATTCAATCTTTCAATATTTCTGGTTATTTATAATGAATTATATTTAAGTTATTTTATGCACCAGAAGACTATGAATCTATAAGCAATAACGAAATCAAACAACAGGTTTTAAGGAAGAATAATTTCCACATGAATGAAATGGCTTGTCCTCAGTTTTGATTGATTGGCGGGTGGTTGGATGGGAGCATCACCCTTGAATCATATACCTATGATGTTCGCATGGGTGTACGATCCGATAGTGATGTCGTTTCTTCTTCTCTTTACTAGCCTATCCTGCTTCTTTGGTTTGTGATTGTATTTTTGACAGGGGATATTTTTTTTTCCTGTAAATCCTCTGCCTGTTTGTTCTTGGTTATTTATAATTTAGCTTATGATATCTTTAGGTTATGATTTTGATTGACATTTGTACTATTTTTGTTAGATTGCTTGTTTTTTTGTTTCAGCGGTCTCTCATATAACCTCAATTGTGTTGGAAGAGACCTAAAGCAACAAACAAACAAACAAAAAAAATCAGTTTTGATTGACTGTTGATAATAAATTTTACTGGTAAGATATAGTTAGAACACTTATTTATCCGCAGGATAACATCAATATGTAACTAATCTGATTATTTGTTTTAGTATTCACTTATGCCAATTCCTCAACAAAAATTAACTGTCTCAATCATCTTTCATCATTGTTTGCATGAATGCCGTGGTGATTATAAGGGAACATTAGACTCCCTGTTCCAGTGGATTCTGCTGTCTTGATTTACATCCTTGCTATTTTAGCTCTTCTTCCCCTGTATAACATTTTTTCTTTACGTATGGTTTGTATCTTTGTTTGGATTAAGATGAAGGTCTGATTGCTCAGTTGAAGAGCATTCTCCTCTCAAGTAGAGAGACCAATATCATCCCTGTTGTAGTCAAGATTTTTTTTCTGATTCCTTTGGCTTCCCAACAAATATTGTTGTCGCTAGGTCTGTTATAGGTACTTTGAGATGGACTAGAGTCTTATCCAAAGTATAGCAAGCGATTGTTACTGTATGTTTTATTATACAGAAACCAGGCTCTGGTGTGAGACCATTTGGTTTCATCTGGAATATGATGCATGGAGAGGAGACGGATGGTAGTCTTTTTTTTTTGAGAGGCATTTTTAAAATGTTGTGAATCATCCCTGTACATTTAATTATTATTATTATTAAATTTTAAATTGATATGCATTTTATAACTATTACAGTGTACCTTTCTCGTAGTTGCTTTTGTGCTAGTATCCGATGCTCTCAACCTACACACATGGACAGATAGCTCTTGAAGCTTGTTTGTTCAAATAAACTTTCAGATCTTTCTATTTTGACTTCTAATATTTTCTTTTTGCTGGCACACTCAAATTATCTAAAATTGTTGTTAACGCAGCAAAACCTCCAAAACAAAATAAGGTGGTTTGATAACCTTTGTTTTGTGTGTAATGTTGCAGATTTTGATGTCTTAAACAATTATGAATCATTTGAAGATTCCAGCATTTTCTAACTCACTACTTAATTTCATGTATGGATGTTTGCCTTTGTTTTACTAGATATTATATATATATTTATTTATTTGGGGGAGGGGGGGGGGCTATTATATATATATATTTATTTATTTGGGGGAGGGGGGGGGGGCTTGTATTTATTGAAATTGTAATTTTTTGTTGTTGTTTTTTAAATTTTAGACACCATCACATTGTTATGAGAGTTCAAAGTGCAATAAAATATAATATATAACCACTGAAGATCACATCGTTTTTTATTAGGCATACCATGCAATGGAAACCAGGCTCAGCATAAATAAACAAAGGGGATCTTAAAGAAAATCCCTGCTGTGTCCTCTATCTCCCTATGTCTGTTTTCTAATTTGCTTCTGTCTTTGTCTTGGAATGAGATTACTTGGTTTGTCTTGGTTCTGGCCAGAATCCTTGGGGCTTTAGTGATCTCAAACTAAGTATATACTTTGATAGAGGTAAGAGGTCTGTCATATTTGTTGAAAGCCACAAGAATATTGATACTGGAAATTCCCATTACTGGTAACAGTACTGAGATATGATGGTGGCCCAGGACTAGGCTTGACCGCTGACATCACGATTCAGATCAGTGACGATTCACAGGATGCTATTGGACAATAATTTAGGTTTTTCTTTTGACTGTTATTTTACATCAGAGCAGGAAATCTGCATTTTCATTGACTGTTGTGTTTTTCTTCACTGCAGGATATCTTGACCTTTTTAAAAAATATTTTTTATGGTTCGCATGTCGATATAACCGTCTTGTGGTAAAATTGGTGTCGATATAGGCAATCAATATTTACTAATTCACTTTTAGGTGATCTCAAACTAAGTACACTGATAGTATTACACTTGTTTTCTATTTGAACCAGTTCCCCTATGTCTTACTTTTTATTTGGTGCTTTAATTGTTATTCTAGAACTTTTTTACTTTCCCATTTTCTTCCCTTTTTACTGGTACTGAAATGACCTAAATGTGTTTCAAGCGCCATAAAACCCTTAACAACATTATACATAGTTTTAGTTTTTAACATTAACATTTATAATTGTTATTCAGTAAGCATTTGAGTGCATCCCCTTTAGCGAATCCATAAGGCCTCTGGAGCATGAAATTATCCCCGCTTCTGTATTGTTAAATGGTTAGTTGCAATTGCTTTCTATTCTTTGGATAGAATATTCATCTATTGCATAGTACCTTTCACCATATCTAATCTAATAGACCCAACTACACAATCACTGCAGGGTAGACAGGATCGGAAGAATAAAAAAAAATCTTTACTGCACTTGGTATTGATACCAGTTCCTCTGCTAGTGAGGCGGGTGCTCTAATACAGAGCTATCTGGACCCCCCCCAATCCTATGCTCGAGTCTTCATAAAAATTATTTTGGAATATAATAATGCTCCCTTTTCGATTGAATCTTCATTGTCTTATATTCTCTTAGACACTTTATAACTGCAAATCTACCATCTTTATGCTATAACATCATCTTCCTTTTTACTGGAGCTTAAGTGACGAGAAAGTGTGATTAGTGCTGTAAAACTCTAAAAACAAACTCGAACCTACCTACTTTGGTTTATGAGATTCTTGTGACCAATTAGTGTTGCAGAGGTGATAATGAACTCTAAATCTGCAATCTTTTGACTGTCCTATCTGTCGTATGTATCATCTTTCTCTTCTTAAGTTCTGATGATGATATGACCAATAGGTCTGTCAGCTATTTTCTTAAAAAAAACATATTATACTTCATCTTTCTCTCTTTCACTCCCTCCCCCCACCCCCTTCTCTTTGGTGGGCTTGTCAAATTCCCTTAAAGACTCTGATTTTCTTATTTAAGAGTTTTAAACGCTCTATTCTATTCTCACTGTAGACCCTACAGGTCAGTGGCTGAGTATCATATCACAAGACCACAATCCTCATTATTAAAACATACCAGCCCTTATATAGTTACTGAAAATCCAAGTGAAAAAAAAAAAAAAATAAAAGAATGCATAACGTGATACATCAAACTAAGTTTTAAATCATTTTATTTTGTATAATGGTGAATAACAGTGTTAAAGTATTAAACATTATAATACAATACATGAACAATGTTACAGGAGAATGTCACTCTATTTCCTTAACAATTTATACAAATACTTAATTTTAAAAATTAAAATAAATTGGGCATCATGAATCGCCCTTCTTGGTAAACTGGGAGGTATTTTTATTTGCTTGCCGTTTCATTTCTCTCTGAAATTTAAATAAAAAATAAGTACAGATTAAAAGACGGTACTCATGTAAAACCATCAGACCCTTTGATACACAGGGTGTTTGTTCGATAAAGAATTGGAATAGCTTAAAATTAGAAATGATTTCAAAAATCTATTTTTTCCTTCATAGTTTTCCATCATTATTCAATTTTTTTTTTGTGGTAAAAATTGCAGGAAGCTACTATAACTATAAGTCGTTAAAATACAGTAGCGCTTTTTGTAAAAAGGGAGAAATTTGACTAAAGCAATTTTTTGACGCATTTTTATTTTCTTCCAATTTTTGTGTCAAAAAATTGCTTAAGTCAAATGATTTCTGGAAATGGGGGATGGAAGGCAATTCTGTGCTTTCTGCCAGGTCTAATATTTGTCGAGGTAGACTGATTTTTTCGGATGTATTTTTTTTTCTTGCTTATTCTGGCAAAATTTCATGCACACTTGTTCATATCTTTATCTTACACCGGTGCCAGCTCCCTAATTTCTCCCTGATGTAATAATAGTGAGACCAAAAAATAATCTCATCTTGTGTATACATATCTAGCCAGGTTTTACTTGCATGCACATTGGGTGCTCTACCAACTGAGCATAGTTCTGCTGAACAGTGACAGCATTATGTTTAATATATAGAAATTGGGTCAAATTGAGATATTTATATCTTTGTCACAAAAATGGTCCCTGAATCTATAAACAAGGCTTGAGAGGTAAATTCCTAATATTTAAAAAACATTGACAATATTATTTTAAAAAACAACTTTATTTACCCATAGTATAATGAATAGTTTATAGGGTTTTACCACTATTAGGGCGAATTTGTCACCAATTTGGCGTCCAAGACAGTGAACACTATAATAAGGACAACTCACATGGAAACAATATTTCAAAGATTTTAAACATTTCTGAGAGTAAGCAAAACTCATAAATCACACAACAGTTGGATAACAGTCCAGTATGAGTGGACCCTTGTAGAGATTACTAAGTCACTGATAGAATAACTTAAACAAGTTATAAACATATTCACTCAATAAGTATAATCGGTTGTTTTGTAGCATGGCAGAGCTACCAATTAATATCTTGTACTACATCAAATATGACTTGTCACATCGATCTGGTAAAATGTCGGTGCCTATCCGATGTTGAAAATTGACTTCAAAGTCTAAATCAGAAATTTGAGTGTAAAACGTTAATTGAAAATAGCTATTTTGTAAACAACTGAACCAAGATTCAAGGGACTTCATAATAAAGATATTTGGTTTAAGTACAGTGGCTTATCTATTATTTTAAAAAATATATGGTTGTGGGTTAACACTGTTACATCAGCCCTGATAAGTTTTTGCCAACGAACACAGAATTACTGGCAATTCTAAAAAAATATGAATTATTTTTTACAGATTCATATAAGAGTAACTTACAATAAAAAAAAAAAAATTAAGGGCAATTCTATCACCCGTTGACTCAAATGGTTATTTGTATCGGGTAGAGCAAAATGATCGGCTCTTGAGTTGACTTTGGCCTTGGGAATCACGATCTGGCCACCTAATACCAGATTCATTTGTGCACAGATTTAGTTATTGATGGCTCAAAAGATTAATTTCAATTAATATTTATTTCCCCAATGATGTAGTATAATAGTTAAAAGAGATGAGTGTCTGTTCATAATAGCCTTTATTTTTTTGCAAACATTGCAGGCACTCCACTTAAAAAAGTGAGAGGATGATCCCATTCATTACAACAACAGTTTTCCATTATTATGTGCTGCATCTCAGGTATGCCATAAAAAGAAAAGACTACACACCTTGCACTGGAAAAGTGACACAAAACAATGATTAAAGTGTTACATCAATAGGCATGGTCAAAGCAGATTGTATGGCATCAAAGGCTGATGAATCACTCGTGGAAAAAAAAAAAACTCAAAAAAAAAAAATTGGAGTTAGAGGTCATAAGCCAAGTGTTATATTGCTTGACTACAAGGCCACATCAAAACAGTAATCGGGAAATGATTCTATTCAATTTAGCGCTGGTATTTAAGGGTTTGGATTAATGACAATTTCAACAATGACAATGCTAAAATAAAAATTGACATCATCTCAATTTTTTTAAAATATCATTCTTTTTGGCACAACCATTTTTGTTTAATAAGTTTTCGTTGTAGTTTCTTAAACTTTTTTTAAAAAATGAAATTCTGATCATTTTTAATTAAAATCAAATTTTTGTCACCCGATTCATCTTGATACAACAAAGTCAATGGAACTGGTGGTGAATGTTCGTTTTAACTGAGGCTTCGTTGAATCTGAGGTATCACTTTTGACATTAATATACAATGGATATAACATTGTTCTTTAAGCACTTATAGTTGATGAAAATAAATGGGTTATCACTCTTGCCACAACACGAGTACAATTGACCCTTTATTGACTGGGTTAATGGGTCATCATGTCCCCACCTTTACTCCATCTCCCCCCTCCTACCAGTCATCGTCTCAGAAATGTAATCTTCCCCCAATTATGAGTCCCATTCTTCTTCACACCTTGCCATGTGTCTTCATTCTCAATGATTTGCATACATATCCCGCATACCACCAAGCAAACACAGACACAATATGATTGAGTGTCGCCACTACCACTGGTACTGAGTCATGCCATGTTAAACCAAAAACGAGAGGTGTCAAAATGAGTCAATAAAATGGAGAGAAAGATAAACAGAGTAATTGAATAAGTAAACACTTGAAAAAGTCCAAAGGCTAAAATGTAGTTTGTTCTGTGTTGTTCCCTTATTAATGAGTCACAATTACTCCCTTTTTCTTTCTCTCCATGCCATTTTAGCAATACACTTACACACATAATGCTCCCACCTGCTTCCCTACATCCAGTGTTAGTGTATTATAATGTGAAAGTAGTTAACAAGACAATGGCGGAGTGGGTTCGAAAGGCAATGCAAGCCTTTTTCTACCCTGCATGCTCGTTGCAGTGTTGATTACAATATTTTTGCCAAGATGTGTGGTTATGAACTTTGCCGAATGTAAGGTCGCTTTAGTCATTTTAAATAGGAGGGAAAATCAGAAATGATTATTTCTTCTTACAATTCAATTAAAAAAACAAAACCTTTAAAAGAAGAATCATATTTTCAACACTTGTACCTGAGGTAGGCCAGTGCTTAACAAGCTCCCTAGTTGTGAGTAAAAATAAAGAAAAATAAATACTAACCTCTCGTTTTAAACATTTGGTCATGGCTCGATCCAAATCATTACAAGCACCAAAAAACTTCTTCATCGGGTTCTAAAATAAAACATTAAAAATTAATTAATTTTACGCTATTACACAAAAGCTGTAGAATAACATAACATTTGTGAAGCATTACAATAGTGTCCCACTTGGTGTTTAATCCTGCCTGAACTAGATGAGGCAAAACATAATGGTTATGTTCCATTTGAATGGAAGGAACCTTCTTGACTTACTTTGCTTTGCTGATTACAGACAGCTGAACAATTAATATTTTCTTATTCAAAACCAGTCAAAGGAGAAGAACTAAAGAAGGTGAATCAATGTTACATGGAGAGAAAGTATTATGAGGAACATAGAATTAGACTGCCGTGAAAGGAGGGGTGGAGGAAGTAACAAATTGAGAGTTAAGTATGGCAGTACTATTAGATGTCAAACAAAAAGGTCCCAAACAGGGGATGAATCATTTCTTTGGATTGCAAGTGGTGAGGAGAAACTCTTTCATTTCTACCTTTTTTGTCTTTTAATTAACAAACTTATCTTCATATAGTGAGCATTTTGGATCATATTATACATATTAAATAAAAACTACTGTGTTTTACAAATTAGCATGCATTTATGCTAAACAGGCAGTAAGGCAACAAGTGTTTAGGCGACAACCGCTGTACTTTTACACAATCAATTGAAATCTCAAAAACTCACATCAACATGGCATTTCTTCAAGGCTGCAATTATTTTGTTACATTCTGGACTGTGAAGGTGAGGTGACAAATCCGAATGCATCTTCCTCTGAAACACAAAAATGTAAAGCATAATATAATAAAAATTAAACAAATCAATACTTAACAGTCATCCTGACCAGGCCAAAACCTAAATCTCAAAAATTCTAAACCTCCAGATTTGTGGAATAATTCTAATCATTAACCCTCCCCTCCCCCAAGATTTGGACTCCTTCTTTTTAGTCAGAACATCTCATATGACTCTTATGAGAAAGAACTTTTAAATATCAAAATATTGTAAGGACATCTTGATAATAGGAATAGGAGAGATGAGAGACTGCTGGTTATCTAACAATTGCACAGAGGCTTCCATGTGGAAGTAGGTAGTGTCGAGTTTGAGCGTTTGCCTTATTGAACAATAAACACGTTCTCATTATATTAAATTAGCTATAGGGTGTGAGAAAAAAAAATTTGGAAAAAAGTATGCCGCAGTTTCAATACAAGTAGAAATCAGATCCATCCGAAAACATTTACAAGCTACAAGAACATATCTCAAGCTAATACTTTCCAACTTTAATAAAAAATCCTTTATTAGTTAAGAAACTATGCTGGTCATACCAAAGTCGGTAAAAAATCACTACATCAAAAGTTTCTGAACTTGTATCTAGTTTTCAGTTTTTGTTGGAAACCCACATAATAATGTTAACTATTGTCAAATAAAATCATACATTTCACGGAATAGATTTTATCATGAAAGCAATAGATTTATAGAAAAATACATTATAGTGTCTGCTGGAGTAAGATAGCAAAGAAAGACAAGGTTACATTTCTTTGACACTTCAACCACAAAAGTGAACACGCAAAATCATGTAACTAACACTGTTAGAACAAAAGCAAGATATGAAGTGAATAGAAAAGTGCCAGAAGACAATAGAGAATATAAAATTTTTCGCGGCGGTGGTGGGGTTTGAACCTGCGACCTTATTGGTACGACAACTCCGCCTGGCAGGTGAGAGCGTGGCTCTACCGTGTGAGCTATCCACGAACACAAAAATATTCGTTTCAAACCCAAAGTCATTACTAGATCCCTCTCTCACCCACTTCTTGAGACCGCCGATTCGTTCGTACACCACCATCGCGAATATTTTGACCAGCAGTTAAGCTTAATAGCCAATATTCTCAACACAAACATATAACATAGAAACGATTGAGACATTGAGTATGCTCCGGTGTATGGGGTGAATTTTTAATTCAGAAAAGTGAGTGGAGCAGGCACTTATGTTGGTAACAACAAGATATGAAGTGAATAGAAAAGTGCCAGAAGACAATAGAGAATATAAAATTTTTCGCGGCGGTGGTGGGGTTTGAACCTGCGACCTTATTGGTACGACAACTCCGCCTGGCAGGTGAGAGCGTGGCTCTACCGTGTGAGCTATCCACGAACACAAAAATATTCGTTTCAAACCCAAAGTCATTACTAGATCCCTCTCTCACCCACTTCTTGAGACCGCCGATTCGTTCGTACACCACCATCGCGAATAATTTTGACCAGCAGTTAAGCTTAATAGCCAATATTCTCAACACAAACATATAACATAGAAACGATTGAGACATTGAGTATGCTCCGGTGTATGGGGTGAATTTTTAATTCAGAAAAGTGAGTGGAGCAGGCACTTATGTTGGTAACAACAAGATATGAAGTGAATAGAAAAGTGCCAGAAGACAATAGAGAATATAAAATTTTTCGCGGCGGTGGTGGGGTTTGAACCTGCGACCTTATTGGTACGACAACTCCGCCTGGCAGGTGAGAGCGTGGCTCTACCGTGTGAGCTATCCACGAACACAAAAATATTCGTTTCAAACCCAAAGTCATTACTAGATCCCTCTCTCACCCACTTCTTGAGACCGCCGATTCGTTCGTACACCACCATCGCGAATAATTTTGACCAGCAGTTAAGCTTAATAGCCAATATTCTCAACACAAAATATAACATAGAAACGATTGAGACATTGAGTATGCTCCGGTGTATGGGGTGAATTTTTAATTCAGAAAAGTGAGTGGAGCAGGCACTTATGTTGGTAACAACAAGATATGAAGTGAATAGAAAAGTGCCAGAAGACAATAGAGAATATAAAATTTTTCGCGGCGGTGGTGGGGTTTGAACCTGCGACCTTATTGGTACGACAACTCCGCCTGGCAGGTGAGAGCGTGGCTCTACCGTGTGAGCTATCCACGAACACAAAAATATTCGTTTCAAACCCAAAGTCATTACTAGATCCCTCTCTCACCCACTTCTTGAGACCGCCGATTCGTTCGTACACCACCATCGCGAATAATTTTGACCAGCAGTTAAGCTTAATAGCCAATATTCTCAACACAAACATATAACATAGAAACGATTGAGACATTGAGTATGCTCCGGTGTATGGGGTGAATTTTTAATTCAGAAAAGTGAGTGGAGCAGGCACTTATGTTGGTAACAACAAGATATGAAGTGAATAGAAAAGTGCCAGAAGACAATAGAGAATATAAAATTTTTCGCGGCGGTGGTGGGGTTTGAACCTGCGACCTTATTGGTACGACAACTCCGCCTGGCAGGTGAGAGCGTGGCCTCTACCGTGTGAGCTATCCACGAACACAAAAATATTCGTTTCAAACCCAAAGTCATTACTAGATCCCTCTCTCACCCACTTCTTAAGACCGCCGATTCGTTCGTACACCACCATCGCGAATAATTTTGACCAGCAGTTAAGCTTAATAGCCAATATTCTCAACACAAACATATAACATAGAAACGATTGAGACATTGAGTATGCTCCGGTGTATGGGGTGAATTTTTAATTCAGAAAAGTGAGTGGAGCAGGCACTTATGTTGGTAACAACAAGATATGAAGTGAATAGAAAAGTGCCAGAAGACAATAGAGAATATAAAATTTTTCGCGGCGGTGGTGGGGTTTGAACCTGCGACCTTATTGGTACGACAACTCCGCCTGGCAGGTGAGAGCGTGGCTCTACCGTGTGAGCTATCCACGAACACAAAAATATTCGTTTCAAACCCAAAGTCATTACTAGATCCCTCTCTCACCCACTTCTTGAGACCGCCGATTCGTTCGTACACCACCATCGCGAATAATTTTGACCAGCAGTTAAGCTTAATAGCCAATATTCTCAACACAAACATATAACATAGAAACGATTGAGACATTGAGTATGCTCCGGTGTATGGGGTGAATTTTTAATTCAGAAAAGTGAGTGGAGCAGGCACTTATGTTGGTAACAACAAGATATGAAGTGAATAGAAAAGTGCCAGAAGACAATAGAGAATATAAAATTTTTCGCGGCGGTGGTGGGGTTTGAACCTGCGACCTTATTGGTACGACAACTCCGCCTGGCAGGTGAGAGCGTGGCTCTACCGTGTGAGCTATCCACGAACACAAAAATATTCGTTTCAAACCCAAAGTCATTACTAGATCCCTCTCTCACCCACTTCTTGAGACCGCCGATTCGTTCGTACACCACCATCGCGAATAATTTTGACCAGCAGTTAAGCTTAATAGCCAATATTCTCAACACAAACATATAACATAGAAACGATTGAGACATTGAGTATGCTCCGGTGTATGGGGTGAATTTTTAATTCAGAAAAGTGAGTGGAGCAGGCACTTATGTTGGTAACAACAAGATATGAAGTGAATAGAAAAGTGCCAGAAGACAATAGAGAATATAAAATTTTTCGCGGCGGTGGTGGGGTTTGAACCTGCGACCTTATTGGTACGACAACTCCGCCTGGCAGGTGAGAGCGTGGCTCTACCGTGTGAGCTATCCACGAACACAAAAATATTCGTTTCAAACCCAAAGTCATTACTAGATCCCTCTCTCACCCACTTCTTGAGACCGCCGATTCGTTCGTACACCACCATCGCGAATAATTTTGACCAGCAGTTAAGCTTAATAGCCAATATTCTCAACACAAACATATAACATAGAAACGATTGAGACATTGAGTATGCTCCGGTGTATGGGGTGAATTTTTAATTCAGAAAAGTGAGTGGAGCAGGCACTTATGTTGGTAACAACAAGATATGAAGTGAATAGAAAAGTGCCAGAATGTCTCAATCGTTTCTATGTTATATGTTTGTGTTGAGAATATTGGCTATTAAGCTTAACTGCTGGTCAAAATTATTCGCGATGGTGGTGTACGAACGAATCGGCGGTCTCAAGAAGTGGGTGAGAGAGGGATCTAGTAATGACTTTGGGTTTGAAACGAATATTTTTGTGTTCGTGGATAGCTCACACGGTAGAGCCACGCTCTCACCTGCCAGGCGGAGTTGTCGTACCAATAAGGTCGCAGGTTCAAACCCCACCACCGCCGCGAAAAATTTTATATTCTCTATTGTCTTCTGGCACTTTTCTATTCACTTCATATCTTGTTGTTACCAACATAAGTGCCTGCTCCACTCACTTTTCTGAATTAAAAATTCACCCCATACACCGGAGCATACTCAATGTCTCAATCGTTTCTATGTTATATGTTTGTGTTGAGAATATTGGCTATTAAGCTTAACTGCTGGTCAAAATTATTCGCGATGGTGGTGTACGAACGAATCGGCGGTCTCAAGAAGTGGGTGAGAGAGGGATCTAGTAATGACTTTGGGTTTGAAACGAATATTTTTGTGTCGTGGATAGCTCACACGGTAGAGCCACGCTCTCACCTGCCAGGCGGAGTTGTCGTACCAATAAGGTCGCAGGTTCAAACCCCACCACCGCCGCGAAAAATTTTATATTCTCTATTGTCTTCTGGCACTTTTCTATTCACTTCATATCTTGTTGTTACCAACATAAGTGCCTGCTCCACTCACTTTTCTGAATTAAAAATTCACCCCATACACCGGAGCATACTCAATGTCTCAATCGTTTCTATGTTATATGTTTGTGTTGAGAATATTGACTATTAAGCTTAACTGCTGGTCAAAATTATTCGCGATGGTGGTGTACGAACGAATCGGCGGTCTCAAGAAGTGGGTGAGAGAGGGATCTAGTAATGACTTTGGGTTTGAAACGAATATTTTTGTGTTCGTGGATAGCTCACACGGTAGAGCCACGCTCTCACCTGCCAGGCGGAGTTGTCGTACCAATAAGGTCGCAGGTTCAAACCCCACCACCGCCGCGAAAAATTTTATATTCTCTATTGTCTTCTGGCACTTTTCTATTCACTTCATATCTTGTTGTTACCAACATAAGTGCCTGCTCCACTCACTTTTCTGAATTAAAATTCACCCCATACACCGGAGCATACTCAATGTCTCAATCGTTTCTATGTTATATGTTTGTGTTGAGAATATTGGCTATTAAGCTTAACTGCTGGTCAAAATTATTCGCGATGGTGGTGTACGAACGAATCGGCGGTCTCAAGAAGTGGGTGAGAGAGGGATCTAGTAATGACTTTGGGTTTGAAACGAATATTTTTGTGTTCGTGGATAGCTCACACGGTAGAGCCACGCTCTCACCTGCCAGGCGGAGTTGTCGTACCAATAAGGTCGCAGGTTCAAACCCCACCACCGCCGCGAAAAATTTTATATTCTCTATTGTCTTCTGGCACTTTTCTATTCACTTCATATCTTGTTGTTACCAACATAAGTGCCTGCTCCACTCACTTTTCTGAATTAGAACAAAAGCCCAACTTTTCCAGACTTTGTTTCACTTTATCCTGATCAGTCATTTGATGTACAACAAGACAGGGCATCTTCCCACACTCGTAACATTACACAGTCTTACTTTTAAAAAGAAAATAACATTCATTTATTTTTAAAGATAACTGGCCTCCAATGAGTCCTGACTTGAATCCAGTGAACTACAGCATTTGGTTACTTATGTCCAACATGGTTTATAAGGATCGTACAACGGTTAACACGGATACAGAGTTTAAAAAAGAGTCAATTCAAAATTCATGGGAGCAAATCACTATTCAAGACATTAGAAAATCAATTGGATCATGGAAAGAAGGCTACACATAGTCATAAAGCAAATGGGGGATTGACAGATTAACATCAACATGTGAAAATTACATCCCAAATCTTCGATACATGGCAAAAACGCAGTGTTTGTTTAAACAATAGTGAATTTCAAATTTTAAAACATATTTTCTTGATGAAATGAGAACTGAAATTTTAGTTTTATTGTGGTAAAATTTCAGATTTGCATCATATATAGTATCGGGACTATAGGCTTCTAAACATTTCTAGGTTTTTTTTTTCATGAACCGGATATACAGAAAGAAATATAATATAATAATAAGATCTTCCACAGTGCACACCTCAGTCATGAGACTCTTCGCACTTTACATCAACACAAAATTATCTGTAATATAAATTACAGGATGTTAGAAAAAAAAAGGTTTTTAAGGATTTCTTTAACTAACACAGTCAATGATTTGGACTTCAGAATGATTCATGGAATGTTGTTTCAAAATGAGAAAAGAACCTTGTTTTTGCCTTTGTACAAATGCAAGGAATAACCAAACATTGGAGAAATGCAAAGACAGGGTTAAATAATAAGAATTTCTGTAAGGTAGGGTGGGGCAATATTTTCTAGACAGCAATAAACTTTGGCAAATACTTTGAATTTGACCTTCCTCTCAACAGGCAGCCAGTATAATCTTCAAAACAGAGGTGTGGCAGAGTCAAATCCCTGCCTACTAAAGACCAACCTAGCAGCACTGTTGTGTACAAACTAGTCGCTTGAGCTTACTTTCTGAAACACCAAAAAACACAGCATTGCAATAGTCCGGTTTTGAAATTATGAGGGAGCGAACAACTTTCCTAGTCACAATGACAGGGGCAAAAAAAGGGAGGCCGTCCGAAAGCTCCACACACTAGCATTTCTTTCAATTTGTATTTTCACCGTGGATCTTTTTTCATGCGTATATTTATACAATTTGTCAATATATAGCAGCATTATTTCAAAAACTCCAGAACAAACCTTGATAGATTAGAGAAAGTTTAAACTTTCCAAATACGACCATTGTTTTTGTTTTCCATCATCATTTTCATTTGTGAAGTATTGAAAGATAATGAAGATAAAGTAAATGTTAATCTTGCCAACATGAGGTCACAGTAGTCACACAGGAACCATCAATTAGAGTGGTCAGTAAAAAAAATTGACCTTTAAGATTTAATAGCTGCACATATTGTAACAATATAATTGTAACTGATAAGGGTCTGAAGTGAAGGAGCATTAAAAACAAATAAATAAATAACAATCAGTCAATCAGTACCAATGCCAATAGGTAATGAACATGAATGAATGAAAGTTGAAGCAGCTGTGCTCCGCGCAAAGAAATTGAAGACAATGACAATGTGGGTTAAAATGAAAAGTAAAAGGCCACATTTAATTCAAGTTTTAACAATGAATTGGAGAAGAAGGTCTAATGGTTTGGTCAGATTAAGTCCAAGTTCAAGAATGAGAATACAATGATTGTGATTTGTTAGGTACTTTGGTCAAATTTTAAAACTGAAAATAAAGTCTGTAATTATCATGATCGGATAGAGCTTGAAAAAACGTGAAAAATGATGCCTCATTTAACCTCCTAGGATAAATCGTTCAAAAGTTATGAATTTCTTTCAAAATAAAATTGGGGGTCCATTTACATAAGAAATTTGTGATCGAACATCATGAAAATTCAACAAACTGTGTGTCTTAAGCCGCAATAAGGAGGAAAACACAGATCATATCATGCCAAAATCCCTAATACTCATACCAGGATCCTATACAATGACTTTTTAGATTGAAAATAACAAGCTTATCAGAGGAAAAGCTTAAAATATTACATAATCTTGCATAATAATGACGTAACAAACCAATCACGAGCTCGTCGCATGTCAGCAATTCTTCGATAACTTTGCATAGATTTGTCCAATTTTGATAAATGAGATATCAAATGAAAGGTATTTTCAAACTTTCTCTATATTTTACCATCATGAAACAATGAAATAGATCTAGAACAGCAAATATTGGGTGAAAACGTAACCTTACCTTTAAAAAATAGTAAATCGCCAAGAATCATATCAACAATTATGTCAGTCGAATTAACTCAGTATTCCACAGCCTCCTCCTCCAGCTCCTCGGGTTGCCAGTAGGCAATGGAGAATCCAGGCATCTTGGTGGACTTCCCTCTACACACTTTTGAGGATGCGTCCCGTATACCTCACATCCTCTCTCTCTTCTGACCAGGTGTGCTTGAGGTATACTCCAACTAAAAGAGGATCCAGGTTAAGAAATAAGGTGACTTTCTCCCATGCAGAAACTGATATTCTGTCGAACAAGGGATTGTCCAATGACTGTATGTTGGCCACATCTGGCCATCTTAATCTGTCATCTGCATTTTTTGCGGCCATTGCGGCAATTTGCGCCCGCAAATATCAGGGCGACCGGCAAATTTTGGCAAATTTCCCAAAATTGGCAAATCGTGGCAAATTTTGGGAAAATTGGCAAATCGCGTGGCAAATTTTGGGGGAAAAAAAAGAAGATAAAACAAAATAACGACAAAAAAAAAGTGATTATTATGCAAGATTATGTAATATTTAAGCTTTTCCTCTGATAAGCTTGTTATTTTCATTCTAAAAAGTCATTGTATAGGATCCTGGTATGAGTATTAGGGATTTTGGCATGATATGATCTGTGTTTTCCTCCTTATTGTGGCGACACACAGTTTGTTGAATTTTCACGCTTTTCGATCACAAATTTCTTATGTAAAATGGACCCTCAATTTTATTTCGAAAAAAAAATCACTTTTGAACGATTTGTCCTAGGAGGTTAAATGAGGTATCATTTTTAAAACGTTTTTTCAAGCTCTATTTGGCCATGATAATTACAGACTTCTATTTTCAGTTTTAAAATTTGATCAAAGTACCTAAACCGCCACTTGAACTTGAACTGTACGACTGTCGTAAGTCGTAAGTGAGAAGGCAGGGAAGGCCTTGGCTGCTTACTCGTTCAACAATGGACAGAAAGCAGGCCTCTTGAACTGTGATAGATTTGATATTGAAATGAAATGATATGATTCACTCCATTCAAATATCATCGACGGAATCTTTGAAGAATAGTATGGGATTTGATTGGAATGTGTATTTTGTAACAAACGAATGTCACAATTCATGACCCTTTGGCTTTGGAAATAACTTTCGGTTCTATTAAATCTCTATAGTTCTTGTGTTGCAGTTCAATATGTTTTGAAAAGTTTGTCGTTGAATTCTTTTATCGTTTAGAAATATGAAACCATGTTCAGAAAAACTAATTCATAATGCCTGAAGAAGAAAAAAGGTTTTAAAATTCCACACTTATTTCCTTGCATCATGTAATCATGGTGTTCATCATGTGTTGTAACTTAAGATTTCAAAGCCAATTAAAGTACTTTTGTACAATAGTTTGGGATAAAGAAAAGGCATTAATTCGAGACCCTCCTATAGATAGTATGCGCTTGACTAAGAAGCTCACAACATTGCCATCCGGAAGTATAATGGACCAACATACAAACCCCTGTGAAACCATGAACTTTCATCGTCTGGATAATACAGTTAAGTGAGAATTACCCATAAACGCGGATGGCAAAAAAACCCCAACAAATGCCGGAATGACGTCAACTACGATCTATCTATACAGATTAAAACGAGCAAGACGCATTTCCCCCATCAACGCATATAATTGACAGTTTTCGGGCTTTGATTGTTCTTTTCTAGTTGGTTGAAGCAGGTGATTGATATAATAATATATAATATATATTTTAAAATTGCATTTATATTGCGCTAATTAACGATTTGTTAACATGCCTAAAGCACTTCAATATAATTTTCTTTTTCCTGGATGCTAACAAGCCTTTGACATATTATAGGTATAAAGAAAAGTGGTGATCTTTAATTTTGCAACTTCGCGTAGGAGCAAAGTTTCGGATGAAGACAACATTTGCTGACATCCGGAGGATTTCCAAATCTTAAGTCAGTCTCCCATAGATTAACATCTGGTAAACATTCACACCGAGCATTTCCACGGATTCGCCCTGCTCAATTAGCCTTATGTGCTTTATTTATCTCATAGAGGCCATGTGGAATCAAAATTCCATTTTATATCATGGTGCAAGTGGCCTGTTAGAATCTCTTTTTTTTTATATGTACTAGCATTCTTACAATCTCGTCGCACGTGCATTGACTGTAAATCAAGTGTGTAAAGTGTGGCTATGTGGTCTACTTGTATGACACTCGCCTTCGATCGGAATGTCTGGGTTTCGAGTCCCGCTCTGAGCGGCGCATTGTTGAGTCCTTTGAAAAGGTCCTTTACTCACATTCTTTAACCATACTCAGGGTGTAAAATGAGTACCTAATTGTTAACAGCGTTGTCTCTGTCCTTTAAAAAAAATGTAATATCACCCCACAGGCGTCATGTCTCGTTCTACATTTTAAGTGTTACTGTTGATTGGGAACCCCTAGTGAAGCGCTTTGAGCACGTTCAGTGGATTTTGCACTATAAAAATGCTTAAGTATCTTTTTTAAAGCCCAGGAACACAACGCCTAGGCCAGATTTTTATTATCTTGTCACCCATCTAGTTACTGACTACCAGGAACACAAACAACGCCTAGACCAGATTTTTATTATCTTGTCACCCATCTAGTTACTGACTACAAGGAACACAAACAACGCCTAGACCAGATTTTTATTATCTTGTCACCCATCTAGTTACTGACTACCAGGAACACAAACAACGCCTAGGCCAGATTTTTATTATCTTGTCACCCATCTAGTTACTGACTACCAGGAACACAAACAACGCCTAGGCCAGATTTTTATTATCTTGTCACCCATCTAGTTACTGACTACCAGGAACACAAACAACGCCTAGGCCAGATTTTTATTATCTTGTCACCCATCTAGTTACTGACTACCAGAAACACAAACAACGCCTAGACCAGATTTTTATTATCTTGTCACCCATCTAGTTACTAAATGAAAGAGAAAGAAAGAAAACTGTGGTTTCACCATCGTGCCTTGCTGTAATTAAGCGGCTATGTGGTCTTGAGGTATAACACTCGCCTTCAGATGTGAAGGTCCTGGGTTTGAGTCCCGCTCTGAGCGGCGCATAGTTGAGTCCTTGGATTAGACTCTTAAATCACACTCTCTCACCGTACTCAGGTGTAAATACCGCCTAATAGGTGTCTTGTCTCTATCTACATGTTAAGTGTTGCTGTTGGCTAGGGACCCTAAGTAAAGGGCGTTGTGCACGTTTAGTAGATATTACGCTATATAAATGCTCACGTTTTTTAAAAATTACCAAGTTTACATCATCCGTGCTTTATAAATAAAATACAATAAAAACAGCACATAAAACACTTCAACAGGAAAGAAAAGTGTGATGTTTAAAAAAACCCAAACTGGTTCCTATTTCATTGGAAGTGTAAAATCACTCTTCCGGAGGACTGGATACATACCTTGTGGAAATGATATTCTAGTTTCAGAGTGATGGCATCCTATTTTCTTGTCTAAATATATGCTGGTCGCCAATAAAGATCGTCCATACTCACTCTTTTACATCCCGCAATCATAAGAATCTGCCTATACACCCTGCTACTAAAATTGTTATGCACTTTCATTGAAGAATATAGTAGTGTGATTACTCCTTTGCCCCTTATATGCCTCAAGCTTCCTTACCAACGACAAGGTAGGTGATCCATGCATAAGTCCCGGCAACCCTTGTACGTAGCTTCCTTGATTTCGGACAGAGCTGCATATACGAGGTGGAAGTGGGGGGGGGGGGGGGGAGGGGGGAGAAGTTGCCAGGCCTTTCCACCAGCAAGAGGAGACATTGGGTGGCAGCCAGTGCATACAGTTTCGGTGGCAGTAATCGGTTTCGGTCGAGAACCTGCTTAACAACACGCTCACTACATCAGTGGGGATTGATACCTGTCCAACATGTACCCGTTGTGGTCAAGAGCTCGAAACCGCAGAGCATTTAGTTGAACGATGCGATGTGACGAAGCTTCCAGGCTGGTTTGCGACGGTGCACGATTGTGGTACGGAATTTGCATCTTGCATAGATCGTCATAATATGGTAGTGTGAACACCATTAGCTTCTGACACCCCGATGTAACCTATTCATTATTAGTACACCCGAAGGACTGGTTACATACCAAACTCCCAGTGATTTAGGAACCAAAAGAGTAGAGGTTTTGATGTCACGATTTTATTTCCTATTGGAAAGTTGTTTTTTTTTTCCATGATGTATGTAGATGCCAACAATAGGTCTACAACATGGTCCTTCGGCTGTTTGTGTTTTTGTAATGTCCAAACTACTCAGCCACCTCGCCTCTGCTTCATTTACACCAAAATCAAATGGAATTCAATTGTTTAAAAATACAGTGAATATTGCTTGTGAGAGTTCTTTTGTGTTTTATTCTTTAAAATTTTGATCTCACACATAGTCAAATGCTCATGCATTCATTCACACACCCACATAGATCTACACACACACACACACACACACACACACACACATATATATATATATATATATATATATATATATATATATAATATATAATATAAAAAGTATATAAATGATTGTACTATTAAAAAGCAACTTAAGACATTGCTTCATCTTTTAAAGTCTGATTTATTTGAATGATTGACAAGGCCATAATAAAATAACAACAATTAACCTTTAACGGCAAGGTTGAATTTTTATTAAATCGTACATTGTATAATATATACATTATAGGGTTGTAAGTGCAGATTCCACATCGCATTTTCCTCTCACTTAGTAAAAACGATGAGACACAATGTCAGGTTAGCGTGAATTCTAATTCTGCTATAAACGGAAAAGCTGTAGACTAACACATTTGGCACAGAGACGACCAATAAAATCCCGAACATAACAAAAAACAAAACAACATCATAACCCCCCCCCCCAAAATAAATAAAAACAAAACAAAACAAACAAACAAACAATCATAAAACAATAACAACAAAAAACAAAACAAACAAAACAAATAAAAACAAAAGAAAAAAAACAAACAAAAAAACAAACAAAAAACAAACAAAAAAAACAAAACAAAACTTAAAAAAAAAAACCATCAACAAACAGCAACAAAACAAACAACCACAACAAACGCACAAACCAAATCAAAAAGCTTAAATTAAATAAAACACCGTTTTAATTATTTACCAGAAAACGTAAGAGTAGGGTGATCTCCAAACTTTTAAAAGGACTTAAACATCTGAGACATCAGGGGAGGTTCTGGAAAACGAAATGTTCTTTGTTTTGAACCCTGGAGATAAAGGATTCGAGTTTCACATCCCATTGCTGTGTCACTTTGAGCCGGGTTGCCCTACTTCACTTATGGTCCTTCACTGCGCCTGGAATATTTCAGACTTCCCTATATATATATATATATATATATATATATATATATATATATATATATATATATATATATATATATATATATATATATAATAACGTATGTGACGAATTAAATATTCCGACAAGGATGAATAATGGTAATTTATTTTATTAGCTATTAACTGCAGAGACGTCTCAGGTTTAAATACTTTTTGATAAGTTGGAGAATGGGAGGGGTCATCTTTATTTATCAATATACGAGGTAAAACTTTTTAGTCCCAAATTGAGAAAATAAAAGTTTTGTAAGTATATTATGATTTATTTATAGTGCAACGATTACGGTCACAATTGACAACATAATTGAAGGGTAATGTTTCATAAAATTTCACTACAGACGGTAGATATTTACTTCTAATCATTAATAATCTGCCGTAAACAAAAACAAATTAACAGAATAAACAAACGAAAAACAAAACAAAACAAACAAAATAAAGAAAAGAAACACCCCTCCCCCACCCCCCTTTAAAAAACCGAAAAGCAAAACAAACAACTCCCCCCCACCACCAAAAAAAGCCAAAAAAAAAACAAAAAACAAACAAAAACAAAAACAAACAAGAAAAAACAAATACAAAACCAAACAAACGTTTTCTTCAAATATCGTTCAGTTATAAAACTCAACTTGTTAAATTTCAAATGTAAGATTGAATTGTCAAATGGATTGGACGCTTCAATTCAATTAACGAAGAAAATATAGATACGTTTCGGGTTTTCCCCTTCATGAACAAACAAAACACAAAGAAAACACTAAAGACGAATGAGAGAAGAGGGGATGGCGTTTTTAACATCCTCTCATCTCTCCTTCGTCTTTAGTGTTTCATTCAGCATGTTTTGTTGACAAAGGGGAAACCCGATACGTCCACATTATGTCTTCGTGATTTTAATTGAAGATTCCATTCCATTGAATTATTTTTATTAATTTCTTCGAGCTTCAAGTAGCAATGTTTACATCAAACTCTAGAGTGATAAGTTTTGGATCATTTTGATTAATCGATACTTGAAGCAAACGTTTTCTGGCCAAAATGATTAAAAAGTCTTTGTCAGAAGGCGGCAGATATTTATTATGTCGTATATGTTTCACTATTTTACGAGTTAACTCTGAAAAAAAAAATGTATTTGAACAATTGGCCAGAAAACTTATCCTTCAAATATCGATTGATTAAAATGACTCATCTTGCCAAAATCTCACAAACTTGGGACCTCGACTTCAGTAAAGTTCCAGGTTTGGGAGATTTTGCGAAGATGAGAGTAATCTAAATCGATCGATATTTAATTGAAGGACGAGTTTTCTGGCCAAATTTATAAATACGTGTCTTTCCAGAGTACGGCAGTTAACTGGTTAAAAAGTGAGATTGTGGAGTAAGTACTGATGCAAGATATACATATGAAAAGATGTGCATGATACGGCACCAGACAGAGCAGAAAGAATCATACAGGAAAAAAACAAACAAACAAAAAAAAAAAAAAAAACAACAACAACAACAAAACACACACGCATCCGAATTATGATCCCACATAGACTAGGGATTGAACCTTATGCCTTCTGATATGCGAACAGATGTGTTATATTTAAGCACATTCATGCATTATTGGTAGCACACCTGTATTGCAGTTTGTAGGTCTGACCATCGAATCTCTATATAACGCTTATGGGAGTATTTTCATGTACTTTTCTTTATCTGCTTCCCTATCCAGAGCTGCCCACTTGAAATGTCAAAAATTCTTAGTTTCCAAGGGAAAAATAAAAAATCACTTTAGATAGCTTTAGAAACAATTTGTCCTTAGCATGATCCAATAATGTTCCAAAGGCCTGAATACAGGTTCTAAGGAACTAAACGTTCCTTTTCAATAAAAAACAAAACTAGGTTGACCTAACTGGGTAAGAGAGATGGGTAAATAGGTAACAAATATTCTTAAATGAAATCAAAATAAAGAAAACTTAGTTTAACATTCTCCTCGAAGAAAATGACCGGCAAAGAGTCGTCATTTTCTCTTTATACACGAAGACCATTTACAGTTAATGTGTGAGTCTTCATTAAGTTTAGAGCTGCAAAGGACATTAATATATTGACATTGAAATCACAATTATTGATTAATATACAGAGAATATAACAGTGGCATCGTGGGATATCTATAACGTATAATGTATACGACAATTTACAAGAAATATATCATGTTAGGCGCGTATTTTTGTTTAAAAATGAATCCATCAAATCGACGCTTTATTTACATTAAGTTCTGTACAATGAAAATATAAATGTAATTGTAATATATGTACCATCATCAAATAATATTTTTTTCCCTGACAGGTATAATATACACCAATTTCTCAATCAATTTCTTTTTCTTTTATTTTTATTTTTATTTTTATTTTTTGGGGGGGGGGGGGGTAAGCTAGGGGGGATATTCATCGAATGATATCTGAAATTTAATATTTTTTCTAGGCAAAATGAAAGAATGTCACTATGCACCTATGTATGTAGTACAAGCTTGAATGTTTTGCTGCAGATTAGCAGTGACATGTTTTATAAGTCTGAAATGCGAGGACATCAAATCTTTTGAGCAAAATTGAATTAAATGCTGCCAGTGTTAGTTTGTTGTTTTTTTTTTTTTGGGGGGGGGGGGGGGTTCGTTTTTTTTTTTAACCAACACAGCTCATGTATTTAAGAGTAGGTTTATTTGAAGAGTTGTATTGATTTGGTCTTATTAACTCTGAAATGATGCCTTGATTATCCGTCCATTGAGTGACTGGGTGGGCCGGAAGTTGTCCATCATAAATCCGTCTTGGCCAGGCTGTGGTTTATCTCCCTTGCTGAACGTGCACAATCGACGGAAACACTCCAGCTGACAAATAGAAAAATTAATAAATAGAAAGATAATGAAATGAATAAATAAATAAATAAATACATAAATAAATTAAACGTAATTAAAAATAAATATGTAGATGAATAGAAATGAATAATGGGCAAAAAAAAAATGTTTTTTAAATCGATTTCAAACATCAGTTAAGAAATCCCCAACACGTTCCAGCACCTAACAGCTACGTATCTATATAAAAACAAAACGCAATGGAGATGTATTCTGCATATAACATTTAATTTAACCTAATTTTGTATCAATTAGGCGTAGAGGGGTGGAGTTGGACTCGAACCGTGACCTAAATGTGACACACCGCTTAAAGCCGGTACATATTATGACTAGATAAACCAGAAGCCAAAAAGGGATCTTAAAGTTTAAATGACCAGAAATATGTGAAATGCTGGATTTAAAAAATCCCTATTAAATGTCTGAAATAAAACATAAATCCTAACCAGTTGTTGACTATGAATTCAATTTTAGCACCCCGACGTAATACCATTTTGAGGTGACGGATCACAAATTGTGTGTCTGCGTGTTAGAGCGTGACCTTGTTATCTCATAGACTAACACTGCCCTATAATATGCCAAGTCACAATTCAAGGCAACGATGACCAAATGAAAGTGAAAGGTGAGTTATTAGTATGAAATGATCCAATTGGTTGAATTGTGTATTTGTGTGCCGGCACGCGCGTTTGTTTGATTAGGTGTGTGTTGAGGGGAGGGGGTAGGAGGGTCCTGACAAGGTTAAATCCATCCATTCAATGCTTTGCTCTGAGACTATCCAATATATTTTGTCGTTCATTTTCTTATGGAAGTCACCGCCCTGCACTGTGACTCAGTTCTTAGGTTATTGTCAGGCTATGAGTCTATGAAGCCTTCGATTAGAGTTGGTAATTAGACGTCTCAACAATATGTCATTAATAAAGGCATTTTGCATCCATTTGCTTGTCTTACGAAGTAAAGTTGAACGTTTAATTTGAGGTCCCCTTGGTGAATGTAAACCATTTGTTCTTGATCTAAAAATTACAGCGCCTAACCGGCTGCATGTCTTGTCTGATTTAAATTTAAATAAGAGAAGTTTTGACAAATTGAGAGTCATCGAAGTATTTGAAGTATGTTCCGAAAATTGTCCTCCCTTTTATCTTATTAAACCCGAAGTACAACCGTTTTAACTATTTGGTTATTGACTGAATAAGGATTTTGAGCCAGAACTTTTCGTGTTTAGATTAGATCTATTTTTTAAGCTCTTACGTTCATTTTTGTACATTAATTAATGTGTGAACGGGGATGTCATGAAGAAAATACGTGATTTTTGGATGTCGTGAAACGAATGAGATTGTTGGATGTCGTGAAGCGAATGAGATTGTTGGATGTCATGAAACGAATGAGATTGTTGGATGTCGTGAAACGAATGAGATTGTTGGATAGAAAGGAATGGAGAGACTGATCGCCAATCATGTCTTCAATGATCTGACACTTGACTGATTGAATTTACCTGTATGGTGGATAGCATGAGAGGGTACCGGAGCAATATCCAGGTAACGTTTTCAGAACAGGGTAGAGTGGTTAGAGATCCAGGGTAGGTCCAAAAGTCCCAGAGCGCTGGATCTGAAGGATGAGTGAAATCAACGTCCAGACAGTGAATTGGAACATAGGATGGTGCTTTGGTGATTGATAATCGGTTGATCAAAGGGATAAATAGTTAGATGATGAATGAATAAATGGACGAAGGAATGAATGAAGTGAATAATGAATGAGCGAAAAAATGAATGAATGAATGAATGAATGAGTGAATTAATGAACCAATCAATCAATACGATTTATTTTCTTTATCATCGCTAATTCACGATAGCCATCACCACCACCACCATTACCACGATCATCATGTCCACCACCGTTATCATCACCACATCCAGAATAATAATAATAATAATAATAATAATAATAATAATAATAATATAATAATAATAATAATAATAATAATAATAATAATAATAATAATAATAATATAATAATAATAATAATAATAATAATAATATAATAATAATAATAATAATATATAATAATAATAATAATATTAATAATAATAATAATAATAATGATAATAATAAATAATAATAATAATAATAATAATAATAATAATAATAATAATAATAATAATAATAATAATAAGAAGAAGAAGAAGAAGAAGAAGAAGAAGAAGATGGTGATGGTGATAACGATGATGATGATGCTGAAGATGATGATGAT
Source organism: Berghia stephanieae (assembly GCF_034508935.2). NCBI lineage: Eukaryota > Metazoa > Mollusca > Gastropoda > Nudibranchia > Aeolidiidae > Berghia > Berghia stephanieae. The sequence goes on from NC_088366.1 coordinate 42,689,179, forward strand.
GATGATGATGATGATGATGATGATGATGATGATGATGATGATGATGATGATGATGATGATGATGATCCATCCATCCATTATCTACCACTACCACCATCCAACCACTGACAACATCAAACACATACCTGGTAAAAATGAGAGTGGATTGAACGGCCCTGACAATGTTTTCTGTCTACCCTGGAAACAACGGGAATATGATTATGCTCTAAGCACCAAATTATATATCAATTAATAACTTAATTAAGCCCTTTCGTAACGACACAATTAGGTCCTGTCGCCTAGGCATTCCATGAACGAATATAGATAACCCATCAAACAAGATGTCTGATGTCAACAGGAATCACCCATGTTGTCCAAAGTGAGCAAACCGGAAGTTAATAATCTTGCCCAAAGAAAAATTACGAAAGTGTCTGAAGCGAGGATCGAACTTGGGACCTTCCGGGTCACAGTGTGATGCATTAACCACTCGGCCACGTTATTAATTTATAGCATATCGTTACTTGGTATTCGAGTATAAATCAAGTTTTAAAATAATGTGTTTGATCGTATGTAGCATGTTGGGAGTCTCTGGTCTGTCTTCCCACCCTGACCTGCATTCCCTGTCGAGTGTATTACCCATGTCAGTAGTTGAATTGAAGATATATGTTCCTCTTATCATTGATTTTGGAAGGGTTGTAGCTAAGGCAACATTCTTTCTAATTCCCACAGCCTCTTTCCTGATTGACGGTCGACCATTCCCCGCCACCTACTATTTCCAGGCTTGCACTATATTTTCCCAGTCACTCTTGTTTCCGCTCAATGAGACATTTTTCATAAACAGAGGATCATCACGTTCTGCGTGAGTTGCGTCGATGAGAGATCATCCCATAAACCAAATATAGTGGTTGAAGTTTATTTATAGTTATTTACAAAAAATAAACTTTAAATCAATTTTTCTCAATTTGAACAAATATGGAAATAGAACCAGTTAAAGCTCAACCCATGACATGACTACAGTCCAGTCGCAAACAGTCATACATAAGACATGGGCCACAGGCCGACCAGAGAGGGGGTATAGAAGTTTTGAAGTTACATTACAGCACTGCGCTATATAAAAAAGCTAAGGTTTTCAAAAAATCCTCAGTTTTGAGGCGATGGATTGAAATTAGATATGATAACTTGATCACAATCTTATAGTTTACATCTACTTGTCATGGGTGTGGAGTTGATATTGATACTACACCAAGTTGAACATGATAATACTAACACATGACCAATTATAGATGTGACCCATCGATTCAAATCGGAGTTATATCGGAAAGGGTGCTTTGAAGGTAAAAATGAATTTATAGTCAAAATAAAATCATTCAATAACTTTCCCTTAAATTCGTCCCCAAGAGGTAAGCTTTTCTCTTCCAAAGGAAGTCTGGAAGAATCCAGACGTCAGCCGCAGTGCAGCGCCGCCAAGTGAGCTAGGGTGAGGTGACTTGCTCAAGGCCACATAGTGAGGCGGGTCGTTGAACTCGGTACATTTTAGATAAGAAGTATCGACCATACCTCTGAGCCACTTGGGAAAGGTATTTATGTGTTAAATACAGACTCTCAAAGTGCACCCCCCCCCCCCCCAATCATATTCCTCAACATTTTAATCTTCAATTCACTTTTCGGTATGTGGTTTACCCAGACGTTATACCAGTTAGAGGCGGTGGGTCACAAATAACCTCCATAGTTTGTCCTCACCTTGTAAAGAACGTCCTCTAGGGCGTCAACTAAAACTCTTAATCCACTGTGCTCGCGCCCAATCTTGAGAAAAAGAAGAAAAAAATAATGATTTTTATGTCTTAAGGATGGTCATTGAATAATTCTTTTAAAACATACCAAAACAGAACATCCTTTAAGTAGATATTTAGTTAATAAATGAAAAAAAAAAAAAGAAAAGAAAAATTAAAGCCATATGGCTGAAAGCCAATGACGCCGGAGTCGTTCCCTCTTTCTATCGCACGAAAAGGATGATAACACTTGCTTGATGCTTTCTTGATAGAAAGTCCACTATAAAGTACTTTCTACCTTTTAAGAACTATTTAATTACAACACTGCAGTTGAATAAAAAGAGGGATTAGAGGAAAACAATAACCCAGACTCAATGCGGATTTGAATCGCTTGTGTGAGCATATAATATAGGGACGGCTGGGGCCCGCACAGTAACTTCTTATAGACATTCTGTAGGATTGGATGTGCGTCAAGACTTCAATTTGGTTAAGACCACGCGCTTTCCAGATCCGTTTTTGTTTTTTAATTATTAAATGATATAGTCCTCCCTCCTCTTTTCAGACGAAATGTATATCTATGATTACCGAATCTTCAGCGAGATAAATGGAAGATGTTCTGGAATCAAGGCTATTCAGAGATTTAAAAAGTCAACACTAGTTTTAGACCAGTTTACAAATTCAAAGCTTATCAATGATAGATGAGCCCATTGAGTCTGTGTTATACCAACCTGTCCAAACATGGAGACGATTGCAATGCCACCGACACGGCCAATGGCTTGTTCTATACTTGTGTATTGACGGGAATTCCAGTGGACAAGTTGAATCTAAATGGAGGCAGAAAAATGAATAATAATCACCATTATTACCATAGAGTAGTCAAAGAGTGAATGCTAGTAGCATGGAACTGTGTTTGTAAGATCATCATCACCCCTGCGAAGTCCCAGGTTTAAGAGTTTTTGCTATGATGAGAGTCAATTAAATCGATCGATACCAAGCACTGACAGAACGCCTTTTTAAAATTGAGAGCTTCTGCTTTATTATTCGATCAATGAAAATGACCCCAAACTCGTCAAAGAGACTCAGTCCAGGTACTCTAAACAAATCTATACTACAG
>NC_088366.1:42697040-42699540 GCF_034508935.2 Berghia stephanieae
AATTGTATGAAAATCGAACGCAATAGGATTCAATAGTCTGATGTCACGTCCGCTCAGCAATGAGCAGCTAGATTCTAAACAAAGAAAATCGGTACTTTTTATTCTTCATGCTGGCTAGAACTTTTTCACATGTGATCAGAATGTATAAAAGTCAAAACATGATCAGATTTATAATGTATTTCTCCTCTGGATACACATTTATTCTCGTCGGAGAAGTATTTCATAAGGGCTTCCGCCATTTTCCCGATAGTTTAGAACCAGTTACTATGTGACTATGCGTCATTACGTGGGAAGTGACGTCACGACTGTTGAAGTCTATTATGGGCTTGTTTCGATATTGTCCTACTGGATTATATAGTTTGTGTTAGTTTGAGGGTGTTTAAAATACCGCCGTACGAATTTTATGGCCAAATGTTAAAATATTGGGTTTTTCCAGAGTACGGCAGAATGCACGTTTCACAATCACAATGGCTCCATAATTATTTGGGACATCAGCCACGTAGCCAAAAACAATTCAATCTATTGGTATTATTTTCTGACATCACCACGAAGAGAGAGAAAGAGAGAGAGAGAAGAGAGAGAGAGAGAGGGAGAAGAGAGAGAGAGAGAAGAGAGAGAGAGAGAGAGAGAAGAGAGAGAGAGAGAGAGAGAGAGAGAGAGAGAGAGAGAGAGAGAGAGAGAGAGAGAGAGGAAAAGCCCTTCCCCGCGACATTTAGATGCCGTCATTCCATCAAACGTTTGATATTAACAGGAATTAGCCATGTAGTTCAAATGAGAAAATTGGAGTTTGCCCAAGGAAAATAAAACGAAAGTACCGGAACCGGCACCCCTGAACCACAACCCGCCCGAACTTGAGACCCTCGGGGTTACAGTGTAATGCCTTTACCACTGAGCCACCTCGTTCTGCGCGCTAGAGCTTGGCTGGCGGTGGTAATGTCTGACATCCTTGCAAAAGGAAAGCTCCCACAAAAGTGGAAACACACTAAGTTAGTTGCCATTCTGAAGCCATACAAACCTGCAAAAGAGGCGTACAGCTACTGAACTACAGACCATAATATTACCACTTCTTAGCTGCATTTGCAAACGTAAGGAAACAGTGGGGATCGTGCTTGACGAAGGCCTGCTATCTGGTCAAGCTGGCTTCAGGTACGAGAGGTGCAATTATTATTATTATTACGATTTCTATTATTATTATTATTATTACGATTTCTATTATTATTATTATTATTATTATTATTATTATTATTATTATTATTATTATTATTATTATTATTATTATTATTATTATTATTATTATTATTATTATTATCATTATTATATTATTATTATTATTATTATTATTATTATTATTATATTATTATTATTATTATTATTATTATTATTATCAAGTGGGGAAGACCAAAACAACCTTACAAAAATGGGGACTTTCTTCAGACTGCAGATGTCAATGTGGACACACGGCTCAAAACATGGACCACATCCTTCACGAGTGCGAACTTGGACCACATATCAGTGATATGGACCCGAGAGGCTGCACCCCTGAAGCCATCCAATGGATCCACCACTGGCGCGACACGATATGATGATGATGATGATGATGATGATGATGATAATGATGATGATGATTATTATTATTATTATTATTATTATTATTATTATTATTATTATTATTATTAATATTATTATTCACCACCAAAACATCCCTATTCTGTGTGCTCTGACAATACATCTTTTTTTTAACCTTTTTTTTCAGAAAACTTATACAACGTACTTCAAAAATCAATCAATTAAAATGACTCCTCATTTTAAAAAATAAAATAAAATAATAAAGTTCGTAAACTGATATCTTCATAGCATTATGGAATTTTAACATAAGGACAGACTATCAAATATCTCAATCGACTGATAGTTCACCTATAACAAATGTGTTTTGTAAGTGTTCACGAGTATTGCCATGCCATTGATTACGACAGGGTTAAATTGACCCAGCACAACAAATGTCACATAATGTACTATTTATCGACCACATCCTTTAAGGAGAAAAATCTCATTACTTGTTATCATCTTATATAGGGGAGGGAGGGAGAGAAGACGGATAAATGATCAAATTGCTTTCTGATAATTACAACCATTCTAAGGAGTCTCAAGTTATAACACGTTATAATGTCGTTATGGCAGCAGCAGATTCTAATGGTGTCATAATACAATGTTATGACGATCTATCCAGGCGGCCGATAGGCCCGATAGGTACGGCTTCTGCCCAGCGTTACCTCCAGGTACTTCCGATACGGTTATATGGGGGGAACCAGATCCCCGACTTTGACTTTCAGTTTTCGGATGTGCAGACCGCTTTGTTAATGGCACACCACAACTACGGTTTTGGAAGTGTTCATTTTCAGGTACCATAAATTTGTCATGGTTCGCCTTAAAGTTTGGTGTCGTCATCATTGAGTGTGCTTTCTAGATGGCTAGCACTGTTCAGTTTCTAGATGGTCCCAAT
>NC_088366.1:42702040-42712040 GCF_034508935.2 Berghia stephanieae
GTGCGCGCGCGAGCGCGCGTAGGGTGTGGGGCAAGAAGGGAATTGCGTTGAATTGATGTTTGTTTTGACTATGGATTTGCCTTTGTCAATATTATGAAAAAACCACCATCTGAAAAAAATAATGACCTGATAAGGGGGTAGGGGGGGGGGGAATGAAGCAAGGTAAACATTCTATTGATTATAGGGGGGAATGTGGGACGGGGGAGGAGATATTAGAATGTGGGGATTGGGGGGGGGGGGGGAAGCAAGCTAAACATTTTATTGATTATAAGGAGAAAGTGGGGCGGGAGGGTGGGGGGGGGTATGAAAATGTGATCATTACTATATACTGTTGCTGTTGCGACTGGTGGTGGTGGCGGTGGGGATGGTGGTGGTGGTGGTCGTGGTAGAAGATGGAGGAGGAGGAGAAAAAGAAGAAGAAGAAGAAGAAGAAGAAGAAGAAGAAGAAGAAGAAGAAGAAGAAGAAGAAGAAGAAGAAGAAGAAGAAGAAGAAGAAGAAGAAGAAGAAGAAGAGGTGAAGGAGGAGCAGGTGCTATGATGATGATGATGATGATGATGATGATGATGATGATGATGATGATGATGATGATGATGATGATGATGATGATGATGATGAAATAGCTTACCTTGCTTGGCCCTTGGGAAAACTACTAGTGTGTACCCATTGTTAAGTATTTCTGTCTCCCTTGAGGTAGAGTAGTTAAACTTGAGTGGTTTGTCTGCCAACGATTGGTCGAACACAGCGTCCTTGGATACCAACTCGATTGGGGATTGGCTGCTTCCACAAGCCTCAGGGAAATACATACTCCACTCGGAGCATTCTGAGAGAGGGCGTCAAAAGGAATGCAATCAATTAGTCTTTAATTAAAACCCACTACAGTATCAATTACACAGTTGATTGGACATGCCAAATCTTCTCTCCGTAATTGACAATACGCCTTTTTCAATTTGGCAAAAAAAAAACCAACAACTGTAGTGTCATATCGATCGATTTAAATGACCCCCCCCCCCCCTTTCCATCATGTCAAGAATTTTGTGAAGTTGTATTATAGATTTCATTGACTTTAACATGTTGAGTATAATTTTAATTGATCAATATATGAAATCTAACTTTTCAAGCCAAAATTGTTAAAAGGTGTTTTTCTTTTCAGTGTATTTATAGGATTATTGTGATTCCAGTTCAAATACTCTCCGTAACCGGGCTTATCTTACACAATTGACGGAGGAGGTTTTCTATCCTAATATAATTCTATATTATCCTCAGCTCAACCACGATCTTAGCTCACGTCAGCTGTCGTCATGATCATTTGAAGGATCTACAAAAGTGTATATGAAGCAGGGCCAGACAAAGCAGAGAGAAAAACACAAGTAAAAATACCATCCCACCAAAAAAACAAAAACAAAAAAAAACAACAACAAAAAAACAACAAACAAACAAACAAACAAACAAACAAAAACAGCTTGCCTCGACTGTGGAACAAACCCAAGACTCCTCCCGTGTGTTTTTTCTCTCTGCTTTGTCTGGCACAGTTTCATACACACTTTTTATGTCTTTATCTTACACCAGTTCCTGCTCTTTAATTTTTCACTTTGAGATTTCTACACAAAGGAGGACATTCTTGTCACAAACAAAACAATTCAGAATTGAAGAAAAGTCTTTCTAGATCATTGTCATTATTATTATTATTATTATTATTATTATTATTATTATTATTATTATTTTATTATTATTATTATTATTATTATTATTATTATTATTATTATTATTATTATTAAGCTCCATTTTAAAACTTTTTAAATGAGATCCATGAAACGTTTAAACAGCAATCGACTTTCAGTGACGTCATTCTCTTTTTTTCTCTGCTCTTCAATTTTGCTTTTGTCAAATAATATTGTTTTACTAATGCAATACCGCGACCATCGGAGACATTTTTCAAATTCAAAGCCATCACGATCATGTTGACAAGAAATGATTAATATATTCGAATTGTACTAGGATACGGAATTTTATCAGGACTGCGCGTGCTGCTTTGTTGACATAAACTTGCGTTTATCTGCATTGAAGGAGCAAGGTGTTTGTATTTGATATGGTATGGCCTTGTAAACATGATAACCTGGGTTCCAGTCTCTCTGCTAAAGGACTGTTTACAACCTGGGTTCCAGTCTCTCTGCTAAAGGACTGTTTACAACCTGGGTTCCAGTCTCTCTGCTAAAGGACTGTTTACAACCTGGGTTCCAGTCTCTCTGCTCAAAGGACTGTTTACAACCTGGGTTCCAGTCTCTCTGCTCAAGGACTGTTTACAACCTGGGTTCCAGTCTCTCTGCTAAAGGACTGTTTACAACCTGGGTTCCTGTCTCTCTGCTAAAGGACTGTTTACAAACTGGGTTCCAGTCTCTCTGCTAAAGGACTGTTTACAACCTGGGTTCCTGTCTCTCTGCTAAAGGACTGTTTACAACCTGGGTTCCAGTCTCTCTGCTAAAGGACTGTTTACAACCTGGGTTCCAGTCTCTCTGCTAAAGGACTGTTTACAACCTGGGTTCTAGTCTCTCTGCTAAAGGACTGTTTACAACCTGGGTTCCTGTCTCTCTGCTAAAGGACTGTTTACAACCTGGGTTCCTGTCTCTCTGCTAAAGGACTGTTTACAACCTGGGTTCCAGTCTCTCTGCTAAAGGACTGTTTACAACCTGGGTTCCTGTCTCTCTGCTAAAGGACTGTTTACAACCTGGGTTCCAGTCTCTCTGCTAAAGGACTGTTTACAACCTGGGTTCCTGTCTCTCTGCTAAAGGACTGTTTACAACCTGGGTTCCTGTCTCTCTGCTAAAGGACTGTTTACAACCTGGGTTCCTGTCTCTCTGCTAAAGGACTGTTTACAACCTGGGTTCCAGTCTCTCTGCTAAAGGACTGTTTACAACCTGGGTTCCAGTCTCTCTGCTAAAGGACTGTTTACAACCTGGGTTCCAGTCTCTCTGCTAAAGGACTGTTTACAACCTGGGTTCCAGTCTCTCTGCTAAAGGACTGTTTACAACCTGGGTTCCTGTCTCTCTGCTAAAGGACTGTTTACAACCTGGGTTCCAGTCTCTCTGCTAAAGGACTGTTTACAACCTGGGTTCCAGTCTCTCTGCTAAAGGACTGTTTACAACCTGGATTCCAGTCTCTCTGCTAAAGGACTGTTTACAACCTGGGTTCCTGTCTCTCTGCTAAAGGACTGTTTACAACCTGGGTTCCTGTCTCTCTGCTAAAGGACTGTTTACAACCTGGGTTCCAGTCTCTCTGCTAAAGGACTGTTTACAACCTGGGTTCCTGTCTCTCTGCTAAAGGACTGTTTACAACATGGGTTCCAGTCTCTCTGCTAAAGGACTGTTTACAACCTGGGTTCCTGTCTCTCTGCTAAAGGACTGTTTACAACCTGGGTTCCTGTCTCTCTGCTAAAGGACTGTTTACAACCTGGGTTCCTGTCTCTCTGCTAAAGGACTGTTTACAACCTGGGTTCCAGTCTCTCTGCTAAAGGACTGTTTACAACCTGGGTTCCAGTCTCTCTGCTAAAGGACTGTTTACAACCTGGGTTCCAGTCTCTCTGCTAAAGGACTGTTTACAACCTGGGTTCCAGTCTCTCTGCTAAAGGACTGTTTACAACCTGGGTTCCTGTCTCTCTGCTAAAGGACTGTTTACAACCTGGGTTCCAGTCTCTCTGCTAAAGGACTGTTTACAACCTGGGTTCCAGTCTCTCTGCTAAAGGACATTTTTGTTCATTAATTTTTCATGTTGCTCACTAGGCCCCCATTGTGTGATATTTTGTTGACAACAAATGTTGTATTTTTTATAGAGATGAATGTTGAATGTTGATACTTCCCATGTACATTGAAGTTATGAGTTCTATGCATTTTACAATACATGTCTGATCTTGTTAATTCATACCAGGTTTCTATTTCATACAATACAAGACCCCTACATATATCCTTTTGTACTTACACTTCTGAAATACCGATCACGTGATTTCGCTGAATACTCAATCATACACGATCACGAGTCGAGTGAGATGAATTGTGCAAAGATATGAGATTACAGGGTCAAAGTTTGCATTCATTTGTTGTCCATTCAGCCTCTATTGACGCTGGATGTCGCTTGACTTTGTTAAAAGAAAAAAAACAGTACCATCTTGGGCTTCTTTTATATCGCGAGTTGAATTTAATCTAGAAATGCAATGCAACAGCCTCTAAAATTAAGAACACTACCATCATAAGAAAAATGGTCGCGTGTGGCTAATTGAGTCAAATTAACTTGTTGACACTATCATATTCTAGAACCGAACGCGCCTTTTTTATCAGGGTTGTGTGACCCTAAGTCAATAAATAAGTGTCTTATCACAATGATAAGATAAACGATTTGATATATTAATTTAAAAAAACCAAAGGAGCAAGGATTTTTTTTGCCTCTTCTGTAAAAAAAAAAATTCCGATGTGCGAACCTCTGTCTTAAGATGGTGCAAGAGGATGATTATTTAAAACTTTAAAAATAAAGATCGATAAGGCAATACCTTAAAAACAACAACTCTGCAATAGGATTTAACAAAGAAATAAACAATCTCTTCAATTTTGAAATAAAAACAAATAAAAAGCATGTTCAAACTCCAACAATACCATTGGTGATTAGGCTCAGCGATTGTGTTTTTTAAATGCTTTCTTAAAAGGTTGATCATGGAAAAAAAAATATCATATAAAAGGATCTGACAATCAAGAAGAGAAAGTTGATGTTTGGGAGTGTCAGAAAATAAAATCCTTGAAGAATAGGTGTCTGTCTTTATCGCCTGTTGTTCTCTTTCCCTGGCCAGGTGTTTACTGTAATGAGTCCTTTCTCTCTCTCTCTCTCTCTCTCTCTCTCTCTCTCTCTCTCTCTCTCTCTGTCTCTTCTCTCTCTCTTTTCTCTCTCTCTCTCTCTCTCTCTCTCTCTCTCTCTCTCTCTTTAGATCTTTATCTCTCTATCTTTATATCTACCTACCTATATATCTACCTACCTACATACATACCTACCTACCTACCTACCTACCTTTCTACCTATCTATCTATCTATCTATCTATCCATCTATCTATCTATCTATCTATCTATCTATCTATCTATCTATCTATCTATCTATCTATCTAGCTAGCTAGCTAGCTAGCTATCTATCTATCTCTCTATTCATCTATATATCAGGGCCTCTCAACCAAAGCCACTACGTCCCTTTCGTCAAACACCTTCCCATACAAGTCTCACATCTCCTCCATCCATCCTCTTTCCTCGTAATCGATGTCAATTGCGAAGACGCAGGTCGTTAATTTCGATTGACAACTTCATGTGTTGCAGATCTCAAAGACATTTTTTTTCAAGATAAATTATCCATTATACTCCAGCCTTCATAATACACCATCAATCAATAAATATAAATCGAACAATACCCCTGAGGGCAATTGGCATTTTTCGTCGTTAAAGCTGCTTCATTAATTATGTATATTTTACCTTTGTATGGTGCCTGCACAAGCACTGAGGTCTTGGCCCCCGTCTCTAGTCTGATATGACTGAGATACATCAGCCAGGATTTGAAATTCCAGTTTAATATGCCATGTTTTATAATGGACTCTTGCTCTCAACACAACGAAAAAATATCTTTAAAAATAGGCTGACCTTCATATATGGACATTTTTTAAATCGTAATTCTTAGGAGATAAAAATGGTAGTCCATAAAGTTAAATTTAAAAGTCAACAAGTTACCCTCACGGTTTTTATATAGCACTTCAAAATCCTTGAAATTATACCATAGTCTAAAATCAACTTTCATTTTCAATAAGTTTTAATAATTCAGACAAGCTCATATAAAACTGGAGCCACATTTCGTAATTTTACGAGTTTTTCGTAACAGTAGGCAGGTCTGACAATAGGATTCAATAGTCTGATGTCACGTCGCCCAGCAACAGCGGCCATCGTGGTTCTAAACAAAGAAAATCGTTACTTTTTATTCTTCATGCTGGCTAGAACTTTCATATGTCTTGTGATCAGAATGTGTAAAAGTCAAAACATGATCAGATATATAATGGTTTTTTTCCCTCTGGATACACTTGTATGCTTGTCGGAGAAATATTTCATAAGGGCGTCCGCCATTGTTCCGATAGTTTAGAGCCAGTTAGTAAGTTACCATGTGTCATTACGAGGGAAGTGACGTTGCGACTGTTGAAGCGTATAGGCAACAACAATAAATATGATAGACTATCATGATAATATCACATGGTATCACTATGCCTCCGTTTACATTCTGACAAGAACCTCACCTTATGTAGTCTGGCACCAAACTTTTATCTTTAATGTTTTAATGACTTGAAGATGGTTACGCAGTTCTAAGATTGGAGCAAACATTTTGTATATCTAAAATATGTTCGTAATAGCAGACATATCAGTAATACACAAGCCTGGCGTCCTCTGAAAATAAAACCCCCACGTTTTGTAAAGTTTTGCCACAAAACTCGTAAGTCAAATATAGAACGATTAAAGTGACCATCACCTTGGCAAAATCTTTTAAACCTGAGACTTGTAAATCGATCGATATTTGAAAGAAGAATTTTCTGGCCAAAATTTAAAAATCGTGTATTTCAGAGTACGACAGAAAATATAGCGCAATATCCACTTAACGTGCTCAAAGCGCTTTACAAGGGGTCCCTGGCCAATAGCAACACTTAACATGTAGGACGGAACATGACGCCTGTTAGGCGATATTACAATTTTTTCCGACCGAGACATCGCTTTTAACGGCCAGGTACTCATTATACACCTGAGTACGGTGAGAGTAAGTGAGCAAAGAGCCTTTTCCAAGGACTCAATTATGCGCCGGTCGATGCTCGAAACCAGGACCTTCAGGTCCGAAAGCGAGTGTCATACCACTAGACCACATAGCCGTACAAGCGAGAAGCTCCTTAACATATCGATTCCTATTCCCTGGCGTTCTTGGTATAATTTATTGATTTGACAACATAATCCACGTGTTCTTTTGTTTTCCAACCGTTATAAAACGGCACCACTACAGTTTTAAAATAAACAGATGACAACCTCAATGACAGCCTCTGAAAAAGGAATTTGGAGCGAAGGCATTAAGTGATTTGAGAAACAATTTTTATTGCTCTCATTTAAATTCGAATTGAATGTCTTATATTAGACTTTCAAGTCATTATTCCATATCTGTATACGACAGATGCAGAGAATAATCAGTCAGTACGCGAATAAAGAAACAAAAATGGAAACTGTTCGGACACGAGATGGAAATATTCCAGCTCAAACCTCGATGGATGATTACTTCAAACAAGGAGCCAATTACAGAGGGCGTACACCTACTTCACTTCCAACAATATTGAATCAAAATCTCAAAAAATATCAAATATATTTAGAAACAACAACCGAAGAACTGATTTCAACTACACAAGGAAATATCCAATTACCTCAGCACCTTAACAAACACGATGACATTCAAAAGCTAAGAACACTTGCACTGGACAGAGATTTATGGAAACAATTTACTAACTGGACACTAGACACAGACTGACACACTCGAAGTAACCTACACATTCAAGGCAAGCGTCCATAGAGACAGGACAGCTATATTCATTCATTCCATATCTGGTTCACCCGACATATTTATATATATACTCTATTATATATATATATATATATATATATATATATATATATATATATATATATATATATATTGAGAAGATTGAGACATATTGAGAATATGTGACTGATCTGGGCACGTGAATGATAAATGTATTTTTGAACCAGTTAACTGCCATATTCTAGACGGACACGTAGTTCAATATCATCGAATCTCTACAGAAATGTGCAATGTGGACTTTTAATAAAATGCGACTAAAAAACCCCGGTCGTATACCATAACATCTTGTCAAAATAACAAAATACCTACTTACTCTCAGTTGAAATTCAGGAATGCCCGATGGAAGTTATCATTTGGACACATACTCGTACTAAGATAGAAGCCGGCAAAACATGGAAATAACATCGTGAGAATTACCTAGATATCACAAGTCTGCCCAACCGTAGCCATTGTTAACATAATATAGCATGACACAAGAACCCTCTAGGACTGGCAGTTTGACGTCATTTTTTAGGTTTGTGTAGCGTCTAGTGAGTTGTCGTTAGTAGAGCTCAAGGAAACAAGTTATTTCATTGGTTGAACTATTGAATACAACTCACGATTTATTGATTTCTTTTGTGGCAAAAGACTGGCATATTGACATCATTTTTTGGGTCAGTGCCAGGCTATTATAACTTTACGATGGCTACGGTCCAACACACTAAAGAATCTAAACATATCGACAACTTCAAGCTAAATATAAATTCACAAGAACATTTTGTAGAAACACAAGACATAACACATGGAATTTCTTCGAAGTCACAGACAAAATCAATGAGAAGGAAAGCCAAAGCTGTGAAGCCTTCTGGCCACTACAGAACAAGCCAGTAACTCAAGCAAATCATTCAAAATCCAGTGGCATTTATTTTTTCAAACGAGTGACACGCCTTGCTCTTTCTCGGTATCTCTGTTGTTTGTTATTATTCTTAGCCAGTCATATTTATGAGTAGTTCTCACTAAATTGTTTTAATCAGACTATAGATAGTATGCACCTGGCTAAGAAGCTCACAACATTGCCATCCGGAAGTTTAACGGACAACAAAGACCTGAGTGACGTCAACTTCATTTTATCTATATACGTTAAAGGATACACATTGTGTGTTGATACGTTATACCCGGCTGGCGTATGTTATGAGTTTTCAAACAAAACGCATAGCATCAATAATAGTAATCACTGTGTTAGCCACAACTAAGGGACATAATCAGTGACTAACGCATTCCCCTGGTTTAAATCGGAGCTTTTTCAACGCGTTACAATTTCTCTAGCATTGCCTATTAACTTGTAAGTTGTAAATTATATTATCTTACCTTTATTTTTTGGGTCAACAAAGACTCTTGTATCCACGCAAACGTACTGTCCCCTATCAGGTTGGTAGATGTAGGCAATCTCACCACTGCCACACGTCTCGCCTTCTCGACTATCCACCACTCGAGATCGCACCAATTTCCCCCTCCCGTCTCGTCCTTTTGACGTCTCCATAGCGACCGGTATCAATACTCTTTGATATTTAATAAGCCTCTTTGTTCTTATACAACGAGATATTAGGTATCTGGTGGGCACCTCATCGAATGCCAGTCAGGAATTTCTGTCAAAGCATGACAGAATTGTTCTGACAGCTTTTCCTATCGTATGATATTGTAGCTTGTCGCTGTAATAATATTATTCTTTGTCAGTTTATTGCCAATCTTTAAATTCGCTAAATATCTTCATGTCTTGTCAAAATAGACAATTGATTCGACCAGATTCCCATAATTTGATCCATCGAAGAAAATAATAACAACACAACAACAACGCTTTCATCAAATTTGATCGTATTGTTTTCCTTCACTTCCAATACGTTTACATTTGTGTCTATTTTCCATCCTACTTTCAGAATAATAATACACTTTATGGATGTACCAAGTTATCTGTCTTTTTTTTTTACCAGTTAACCGCCGTACTCTGGAAAGGAACGTATTTTGAAATTTGGCCAGAAAACTTGTCCTTCAAGGCCCCAGATTTGAGAGTTTTTGCCAATGTGATTGTCTTTAAAATCGATCGATAATAATAATAATAATAATAATAATAATAATAATAATAATAAATAATAATAATAATAATAATAATAATAATAATTATATAATAATAATAATAATAATAATAATAATAATTTATTCATCCATAGGAAATTTTTTGTGCAGACGTGTTGAACAGACATGATAATAAGTTAGCAAATAACTAGGTGGTAAAAGTATGGATAATGTGATGTGTTCCAGAGTTAAGAGTTAACGGGTTAAAGTCGAATATTTACCTTAACTCACTCAATCCTAGAGATTATTATCAGTTT
>NC_088366.1:42717040-42734540 GCF_034508935.2 Berghia stephanieae
TCAATTCGCCTAGACTTGTGAGAGAGGTTTGGATAACAACAGAGTTTGACGTGAAAGATGTGATAATGACAGATGATTGCTGTCGTTCTGGTATCAATAGCAATGTTTATAATGGTGATAATGGTACTTGTTTACAGTGCTGATTGCGATAGTTATTGTAAGAAGTTGATGTATAAGAGATGTATAAGGTGGTGGTGGTGGTGGTGGTGGTGGTGGTTGTGGTGGTGGTTGTGGTGGTGGTACTGGTTTGGAGTGTGAATATTATATTATTTATTTTGTATGAGTGGGGAGAGGTCGTGGTGGTGATGGTGTTGGTGGTGTTGGTACTACTACTACTACTACTACTAGTAGTAGTAGTAGTAGTAGTAGTAGTAGTAGTAGTAGTAGTAGTAGTAGTAGTAGTAGTAGTAGTAGTAGTAGTCGTAGCAGTAGTCGCACTTTCTTTAGGTGATCGTCGCCTTCAATTGTGAAGTATGTTTAGGACAGTGTCAGGCTATAAGTTAACTAAGGCTACGGTTCGAGCCCCGCAGTCAATATCTCTTTTTTTTTTTCCTTAGCAAGACATTTTGCCCTTTTTGCTTGCTATAAAGGTCTGTACAGCTGACACATGCAATATCTCGATCTTTCTCGAAATCGACCCTAAAAAATATTCACTGAGGATGAATGAAGGGAATCTTATTTATTTATTTATTTATTTTTTTATTAATTTATTTATACGCTTACTAATTAATTGAAAGAGAATAAAGATCAGTCACGCTTTAAACACGCGCCCTCGTATGGAACACCGCAAGCTAATCGGGTTTTTTGTCATTAACGCTGTTACCATGTATTCTTAGAGGTTATGTAAAAATTCTAATTAAAAAATCATCTGTGTTCAAAGCGTTTTATCAAGGGACCAAAGTTATCCGTTAAAGTTTAAATACAGGACGATGCCTAACGTATTTGATAAGGCACTATTACAATACGAACACAAAAAAATATTCATTTACAAAAATTGTCTATTATTTGTCTGAGCAATATTAACCCCTTTGGTATACTGCCGTACTCTAGAAAAACTCATTAAAAAATTTGACCAGATAACTCGTCCTTCAAATATCGATCGATTTAAATGACCCTAAGGAATGGCAAAAAACTCTCAAACCTCGCGAAGTCCCAGGTTTGAGAGTTTTTGGCAAGATAGGGGTCATTTAAATCGATCGATATTTGAAGGACGAGTTTTCTGGCAATATGAATTTTTCCAGAGTACGGCAGTATACATCTCCGATGGAGGTCGTCAACCTTATGGCTAAACTGTCAATTGAATCATAGGATGATGATGGTGATGATGATGATGATGATGATGATGATGATGATGATGATGATTGATGTTGATGATGATGATGGTGATGATGATGATGATGATGGTGATGATGATGATGATGATGATGATGATGATGATGATGATGATGATGATGATAATATATTTATTGTCCGTAATTTGTCATTGAGTTCCACTTGATATAATACTATATACATGAAAACTATGATACCCAACAGGCATCTCTCTCTCTCTCTCTCTCTCTCTCTCTCTCTCTCTCCCCCTCTCTCTCTTTCTCTCTCTCTCCCTCTCTCTCTCTCTCGATCTCCTCTGAC
Source organism: Berghia stephanieae (assembly GCF_034508935.2). NCBI lineage: Eukaryota > Metazoa > Mollusca > Gastropoda > Nudibranchia > Aeolidiidae > Berghia > Berghia stephanieae. Next base: position 42,718,673 of record NC_088366.1, read on the forward strand.
TCTTTCTCTCTCTCTCTCTCTCTCTCTCTCTCTCTCTCTCTCTCTCTCTCTCTCTCTCTCTCTCTCTCTCTCTATCGTGCGTGCGTGCACACACACAGACACGCACACTAGAGACAGATTCAAATCGTTTTCACGTTGTTACATTTGTGGTGGTCTGTCATATGACCTATCGTCTCAAAAAAGTATACTGCCGGGGTTGACCTGACATGATGCATAGAGTCGAAAATTAAGTTTAGCGTAGGGAATTTAATTTAGATTAAAGGTATTCACGGAGAAGAATGAATTTTGTCTTTGAAACTATAATATAAAAACACTTTCTGATTATGAACATCTTGACTTAAACACAATTTTCCCCATCAATTTTACCCGACGTGCACTTATTTGCAGGTCTGATATCCCAATTTAATATGGGCTCATTGTTGTAATGGGAATCTCAACAACAAAAATGACGCAAAATATTTTGGTCCATTACAACAATGTTAAATTAGGCCAATAATGGTGTTCGGATGCCAGACCTGCATATATGTACACGTCGATTTTACCTTAATGTGTACCAGACTGATACAATGAGTGACATATTGTTTCTCAATAATGTCAACGGTTACTCCAAGGGATTTATAAATACCATATTAAAAACAAACTAATAAATAAAAATGAATATAACAGCTTCACATAAGAACAAAAATACCAAAGACGAAACGTTTCGGGCTCAAAACCATTCTTCAGCCAACACCAAAACCAATGAAAACATACATTAATTAATTTAAAAACCAGATAATCGTCAGCGAAATACTTATCACGTCCTTTCATTAAGTATAAGATCATGGAATGGAAACAAAAAGAAAAATTCGCATGGTTACTAAGCAGGTATGTTATTTATTCGGCTCTTTTCTACTTTGAAACATTTATTATTCATTTTTTTAAATTACTTTTTACAGTCCACAGCTTCTAGCAGCTTAGTATCACTTTGAGTTGTAATAAAAATAAAGCAGAATTTCCCTAAACTGAAGCAAAGCATGAACGAAACAAGCAGAAACCCCGATGTATAAAAAGTATTGCACTCAATTCTTACTACACCCACATATATAATCTTAAAGAACTTCTTCCTGATTGAACAAAATTATTATTGAAAGACAGTCGAGTTTATGTATCCATTTATTTATCAACGCTGTGGCGGTTCCTCTATCCCCGCCTAATAGTAAGAGTAAATATATAGCTTTTGTATGGCTCGTGGTGGGGAAATAATCGCAGAATCGTGCCGGGGAAGAATCACAGAAACGATTTTTTTTCTTCTCTGTTTATTGTATTTATCGATCTAAGACAAGGTATTGCAAAATACGACGAGACCAATTATATTCGATCAACACGATATAATAATAATGATATTAAGTAATTATGTACCGAATACGCTTTCCACGCGATATTAAAAATAAAAGTTGACGTTTTATATAGCGCAGTATACACTGAACGTGCTCAAAGCGCTTTACAATGGGTCCCTGACTAACAGCAACACTTATCATTTAGGACGAGTCATTTTTTTCCGACAGAGACAACGCTGTTCACGGCCAGGTACTCATTTTACATCTGAGTACAGTGAGAGAATGTGAGTAAAGAGTATTTTCCAAGGACTCAACTATGCGCCGAGCAAGGCTCGAACTCTGGATCTTCCGATCCGAAAGCGTATGTCATACCACCAGACCACATAGCCGCACATATTATGGCAATCTACTCTCGTGCACTTTAACAAAAAACATTTATTTTTCCATTTTAGACAGGAAACTTTTATTCATGGATCCATCAACTTTATGGTCGTGGCTTTTAAAAATAATTTTTATAATCTGATTCTTTAGTTCTTCAATGAGACGAATAGGATTTTTTAACATCCTAGCCTGTCATTTGTTATCAATGAGGCAGTCGGATAGGATTTCTGCGGAGATGATACTTTTTTTTCCTTAAAAAAATAAATCATTAATCTAGTGTATCAAATAGAAGGTTGGGGGGGGGGGGGTGCGAAGTTTAGCCAATCCATAGAAGTGAGAGGGGGGGGGAGGGGTTCGTATTTTGGGCATTTTCTATTAGTTTATATCACGAGATGAGATGTATAAAATTGTTATACTTTCAATCAAATATACTGCTTGTAAAATAACGCGGAGTGTTTTGGGGCTGTTAAATTATCATTATTTTTTTTTAGGTGTAGTGTTCCCTTTTGGTGAATTTTCACCTGCATATTTTGTGAGCTAAAATTTAATAGGTGTGTGTGTTGGGGGGGGGGGGGGGGGCAAATAAGCTTCGGAGGGAGGGAGGCGGAGTGCGAAAAAAATATTTTAAAAAAATAGACGGTGTGGGAGGGGAGGAGGGGGGGGGGCATCTATTTGATACAGAAGAGTGGTGGAGAACCCGCAGTATTTTCGGAGAAATAAAGACTATTATGAACAGAGACCCATCTATTTAAATTATTATACTGCTGTGTATTGAGGAAATTACCATAGATTGAGACGATTCTTTTGAGCCATCAACGATCAAAATGGGTCCGGTAATAAAGTCTGTAGGCGCGCGCAAATGAATCTTGCATCAGGACCCCGGCAACCCTTGTACGCAGATTCCTTGACTTCGGACAGATCTGCATATATGAGATGGAAGTCGGTTTGGACGAATTCAATCCCTCAAGGGGGCGGGGACATCCACTCCTCGGAACTGGGGGAGAAGTTGCCTGGCTTTCCACCAGCAAGAGGCAGCAGCCTCTTATGGTTCTCACACTACTATGTTATGACGTTCGACCCAATCAGCAAAGTCCGGACCGCATTCGTGCACCGTCGCGAACCCGCCTGGTAGCATTTCGTTCGACTAGATGCCGTTTCGGGTTCTTGCCCACATCGGGTACATGTTGGACAGCTGGAAAGTCCCCACTGATGAAGCGCACTTGCTGTTAGGCAGCTCCTCGATCGAAGCCGATTCGCAGCCACCCAGTGTATCCTCTTACTGGTAACAAAGCCTGGCAACATCTCACCAAGCTTAGAGGAGTGTACGTCCCCGTTCCCACGAGGGATTGAATTCGTCCAAACCGACTTCCATCTCGTATGTGCAGCTCTGTCCGTAGTCAGGAAATCTGCGTACAAGGGTTGCCGGGACTTATTTCGCCTCGAAACGGGGGCACCGTCCATTATGCGCTTCAGGGGGGTATCCCCATTACCTCTCTCTTTGATCTTACTCAGCCAGTTTACCGTAATCGTCTCCCTCCGGACATCGGGGGTCTGGATCGCTGCCATTATCGGGCCCCATTCTCTAGGAGTTGTTGCCAGCGTTCCTGACACTATGTGCATCGACTTGCGAAGTTTTACATCCACCTTCTCAACGTTTCTGCTTCTACCCCACACTGGAACGCAATACCCGCGGTGGAATAGCATAGTGCCAGGGCGGACGTTCTCAGGAGCACTTGGCTAGCGCCCCAAGTCGTCCCGCCAGCTTCCTCAGAAGACTGTTGCGTTTCTCTATCTTTCTGGCAACTCCTTCGAGATGAACCCGATAGTTAAGGCTGCGATCCAACGTCACCCCTAAATATTTTGGATGCGGCTCATATGGAGTGGCTGGTCCCCGACTAGGACGTTCAGTTTACGGGTGTGCCATGCACTGCATAGGTGGAATGCAGTGGCCACGGTTTTTGAAGTGTTCTTCTTCAGGTACCACTTGTCGAAGTAGGCTTTGAGTCTGGTGAGTACGCTCTCGAGACGGGTCCACACTTTACTCTGAGTAACGAGTGCCAAGTCGTCCGCGTATCAAAGCCTCAGGGAGAAAGTGTTCGGCATATCGCTAATGTAAACGTTAAACAATATTGGCGCAAGTACAGAACTCTGAGGGACCCCATTCTTCAATTTCCTTACTTTACTCGTAGAGGAGGCATTGGGTGGCAGATGTGTTAGCTCTGGTGGCAGCCAATCGGCTTCGTTTGAGAACCTGCTTAACGTGCACGCTCATTGCATCAAGTGGGAATTTACCACGTTGACCAACATATACCCGTTGTGGTAACGAGCCCGAAACCGCAGAGCATCTAGTTGAACGTTGCGTTATGACGAAGCTTCCAGGCATGTTTGCGATGTGCACGAGTGCGGTACGGAATTTGCAGATTGGATCGATCGTCATGACATAGTATGTGCGGCTATGTGGCCTTGTGGTATGACACTCGGTTTCGGATCGGTAGGTCCTGGGATCGAGCCTCGCTCGGCGCATAGTTGAGTCCTTGGAAAAGACTCTTTACTCACATTCTCTCACCGTATTCAGGTTTAAATGAGTACCTGGCCGTTAACAGCGTTGTCTCTGTCGGAAAAAAATTGTAATATCGCCTAAAAGGCGTCATGTCCGTTCTACATGTTAAATGTTGCTGTTAGCCAGTGACCAATTGTAAAGCGCTTTGAGCACGTTAAGGGGATATTGCGCTATATAAAAGCTCATTTAGAATGTAAGCACCATTAGAAGCTGCTCCGTTTTGACGACTAGATGGCGATACCCAAGGACAGCTCATTATGGCCTAGCATCTTTAAAAAGATCGTTAGATCTTTGCAAGTTGATCGTATATCAATGTGACAAAAATAGTTTTGATATCTTTAGATTTGCCACTAATTATGTGCTCGTTGACAATCTGAACAATTAACAATTTTACCTCCAACCTTATTTTTTAAGAAATAGATGAGCCTGAATAGTGTTTATCCGACTATTCAGGAAGGACACACACACACACACACACACACATACACACACACACATATATATAATATATATATATATATATATATATATATAAACTGTACAGTAGATAGGTTTTCTAGTCAAAATGAAAAAAAAAGGTGTTTTCTTAATGTACGGATGCTATCTAGGATTTATTTTTCAATCTGCATTAGAAAATTGGGAAAAGGTAGATTAGTCGATTAAAATACCTGGCATTAAAGTTTAACGACCTAATGTTTGTTTCAACCCGTCAACTGTCGTGCTCTGGAAAAACAGATATAATGACTCATCATCTTGGCAACAACTATCAAATCTGGTACCTTGCGAAGTCCCAGTATTGAGAGTTTTTGCCAAGATAAGGCAATTTAAATCGATCGATACTTGAAGGACGAGTTTTCTGGCCAAATTTTAAAATAGTTGATTTACCAGATTACGGCAGTTAACTGGTGAATGGTGTTTTATCACCGTCGGCATTGTCCTGTCTTCTCTTTTTCCATCATCCGACCATCAATGGTGATGTGAGGCTGTATTGATTAAAATCGGAAATACCAAGCAAACCAGCCAAATAAAACATACCGTTTTGTTGACATAAATTGATTCAGCAAATACAGGGTAGCACTGTAACATGTAAAAGCAAATAGTTTAAAATGGAAAAGATTTGAAAGGAAAGATAATGGGGAATAATTGAAAAGGTTGTTTGTAAGGGTATATTCATATTCATATATATATATATATATATGTGTGTTTGTGTGTGTGTGTTTGTGTGTTTGTGTGTGTGTGTGTGATGTAGTGCTTGCTAAAGCAGAAATAAACGTACAAGAATAAAGATATTCTTATTAAAAAAGGTCACAATATAGATAACATATCGAAAAATTAGGAGGCAGGCATTGGTGTAAGTTATAGATCAATTATAAAAAGTGTCAGGCAAAGCAAGAAAGAAAAATACGATTAAAAAACCATACCAAAAAATCAGTCTACCTGGCCTGGGGATCGGACCTCAGACCTCCTGATTACTGGTCAGACGTGCTATCATTACAGCACAGACGTTACACTTTTCCAGATCTTAGATAGCATATCCAAGCTTTTCTAATATGATATACCTTATTGCTAATATTTCACAATCCAAAGTTTCATGCAGGCTTATTATATTGATTTCTACCACACAGAGAAGGTAGTCAAGTAGAATGGTTTTAATATAAAATTGTCATTTATGAATTTGTCTTTTTTTTTCATTTTCCCTAAAGTATCTAATTTTATTTGTTCATTTGAAAACATTAACTCTACATGTGCGAATGTTTTAATTTTCACTATAAACCACACAAGACATTTTATTACACTAAAGCACATACTCTTTGCAGTCACATAAGATTTATTTTACTTGAACATACATGTGACATTTTTCTCAGGTCTTCTTTTTCTTCTTCTTCTTCTTCTTTTCAGCTTTTCCCACATTTTGCAGGGTTGCCATAATGAATGCCACATCTCAATGCACCTCGCATAATATAGACATAATAATATGAGACCCTGGGGGGGGGGGGGGGGGGGTGTTAAGAATGATTAATGGACATGAGCTAATAAAGAGAAGTCGTGTGAGAGCGAAGAGAATAATGATTGTGTGAGCGTGGCAGGTGTACGTGTAATTGAATTGGTCTTTACCACGACATAGAGGATTTTTATTGATTACGGCAGGCAAGTGGGTGGGAGAAACACGCAAAATAGATGGTATTTTGTTTGTTCTTTGGTCTTTCTTTCTTCCATTCTTCTTCTTCTTCTTCTTCTTCTTCTTCTTCTTCTTCTTCTTCTTCTTCTTCTTCTTCTTCTTCTTCTTCTTCTTCTTCTTCTTCTTCTTCTTCTTCTTCTTCTTCTTCTTCTCTTCTTCTCTTCTCCTCCTTCTTCTTCCTTCCTCTCTTCCTTCTTCTTCTTCTTCTTCTTCTTCTTCTTCTTCTTCTTCTTCTTCTTCTTCTTCTTCTTCTTCTTCTTCTTCTTCTTCTTCTTCTTCTTCTTCTTACCTCCTCCTCCTTCTCCTCCTCCCAATGTAATAGTTCACCCCCCCACCCCCCCACCCATTCCATTTTTTCATGATTAAAAAAATAAATATACAAATAAAAACGTATTCACCCATTCACTTCACAATGCGGATTTAAGCGCCGTTACGCACCTTACAAGACTTTTAATGAACACCATGACCACGGATCTATTCTCCATCAAGGCTCAATTAACAACTGAAGAAACGCCTCGTGTGTCGAAACGGCCGTATTGGACGAAATGTGAGTTGAATAATTACTCATCATAATATAGGAGGTTATGGGGTTTTGGAGTTTTTTTATTCGTTTTATTTATTGATTTTTTTTTTTTTTTGTGTGTTCATAATGTTAAGAAATTATTCAAGTTTTGTGGCATATCAATTCTAACTGCAAACAAGATTTGGTTTAAGTGAAACCAGGCAAAACACAGTGTGCGAATTGATATTGAACGTATAATTTACAAACCAAAAATGGTGGACTGCTTAGAAAAAGTGAAAGTTTGTGCTGCACGATTCTAAATCACCTACAAAAGTAAGAAGACTGTAGCAACGATAATATTGTTTTAAAAAATTAATTTTAAAAAAACCATTAAAAAAATACCAACCGTGAAGTCAATTCGTTTGTGGTAACCTATAAGAACGTTGTAGAGACAGGTAATTTGAACGGTACTTTGGGGAAGAAAACCCATAGCAGACATCTCAGATCAGGTGAGGACTTCTTTCGAAAACAAACCAAAACAATCTCTTCGACTAGCATCTAGAGAACTACCCATCAGCCTGTCATCAATACATTTAGTTGTTAGAAAGGAATTACGTCTCTATCTGTACGAGTTGAAAACTGTATAAAAGCTCGAATCTACAGATTACACAGCTTGACTGCAGTTTGCCAATACCGTTCTCAACAGACATAACAACGATGGACATTTCTTAGAACGAATCATGTTCTCTGGTGAGGCAACCTTTTTCGTAGGTAGAACTGTGAATCGTCACAATACGTGTACTTGTATGTGTGGGAAACAAGGGCCAGATGAACTGAATGAATACAATCGTAACTCTCCGAAAGTCAATATTTGGTGTGCTTTAACTCTCTCCTTACCGATCATTTTCAGTATTTTCCCAAAAAGGCAGGCTTACCCAGCAGTAGAAAACTGATTTTTTAAACTCAAACAAGCTCTCTACAAAGCAACTTTATGTTCTTATTAATTAAGCAAAGATCATTATTCAAGGTTTGTGATGTACAAAATAAATCTGAACAAGAAAAATGTATATTGTGTCGTAACAAATGTGACGATTTTGATGCAGGTGGTAAGGAGAAGGTTAATGTTTGATGTGTGATTAGAACATTTTCTCTTCAACGAAAACATTGTAATTGCCGTATCATACCTAGAAATGCTTGAATCTTTTTGCATACCCCATACAATTGTTATTAACAGTCGTTTTCCAGCAAGATGGAGTACCGCCCCATTGGGGACTAAATGTGAGAGCCTGTTTAGATTTTTTAAAACGTTCCTGACAGATGTACTGAAATGGGTGGGCCCATAAACTGACCACCCAGGTCACCTGATATCTCCCCTCTTGATTTCATTTTCTGGGGTTATGTTAAAGACAGTTTATGCCACCCGAATAAGAGATTGCAACCTTCTCCAAATCAAGATAAGTTGTGGCGATTCTTACGCCTAAAATATTACAAAACACGTGGAGAGAGTTGATGAAGCGGTTAGATACGTTGAGAGAGAATGGAGGATCCTATTATTTAACGGTTTAGCTTGAAACGATGTGAAGCCCTGTCTTGTGTGTTATCTATATAAATATTGTCTAAAGCTGAATCAGACGCCTTGTATTTTCTCCCAACTTTTGCGTCAAAAATCGATTGAATCAAATGTTTTCCTTTTTCCAAAAAAGTGCGACTGTTTAGTAACGGCTTACGCATCTTCCTGAAATTTTCACCACAAAAAAAACCTTTGATAAGTTATGGAAAACAATGCAAAAAACTAGATGTTTCTGTTATTTCTAGTTTTTTTTTTACAATTCTTTATCGAGCAGTTAAAAATAACCCTGTATTTATATTGTTTCCACTTGGGGTTTTTTTTGGTGTGCGTACGTGTGTGTGTGTGTGTGTGTGTGTGTGTGTTTGTCTAGTAGCGAAAGAGCAGATACTTCTTTATCTAAAATCTTTTGATTATACCATTGTCTTACGTGTCCGGTCGGAGATGACCCTAAAGTATTGTGGGCACCGTCAAACAGAATGAGAGATTGGAGACGGTGCTTGCTGGTCAAATCATTTATTTATTTATTTATTCATTAATTCAATCAATCATTTACTTTTTTTAAATTAATTAATTTTATTTATTTATTTATTTGTTATCCGTGATCTCTTTCCCCAAGGACATAATCCATGAATTCTTATTTTACTGCTCAGGGGAATGGGTTTTCTCCCTTGAAAAAGTCCACTATGGTGTAATTGACACTTTGTGAAAGAGAATTATTATAGCCAAGCCTCTCCGACAGGCGTCACAATGAAAACAATGGCAGTGATTGGTAAACATAGCAAAATACACAGGTTTTACTATGATAGCATGTGTCTAAGTAAAATACCCACTGTTTTACCGCTTAATCAATAGAACCAACGCATGTGCAAAATTTAAACCGGAGACATTGATATAAAGAGCGCAAAACCTTCTGAAGTGACAATAGTTTTAATAGCAGAAGATGCATATCTATACCAGGTCATATCAAGTCGGTAAACATCCTCTCGCTCATAATGTTTATATGTAATATAATTGAATACCAAAATCTAGAGGTGCTTAAATGAGTCAATAAAATGTATAGTAAAATAAAGGGAGTAAAAAATACTCTCATCTCTTTGTATCTTTTATACGAGTCATTTTTACTCATTGAAATTTGGCACGGGTTTTCGCAGCTTTCTATATTCAGTTGGGTGATTTTTTCTCACTCAATCCTCTAAGACTATATTTTTGTGTGTATTTCTACGATTGTTATAGCGACCACAAGTGGTGTGTATTTTATACAAACACAAACCATCAATTCTAAAATGCCATGTTTACCGACTTGACATTGAACATCCACATACGGAAAGGGCCCCTAGGTCTCATGTCTCCATAAGTACTCTCCTCTAGATCTAACAGACCCTGCCACCCTATTGTAGTTGGGTGATTGATCAGAATGATTAAGAGAGATAGATAGATAGATAGATAGATAGATAGATAGATAGATAGATAGATAGATAGATAGATAGATAGAGATAGAGAGAGAGAGAGAGAGAGAGAGAGAGAGAGAGAGAGAGAGAGAGAGAGAGAGAGAGAGAGAGACTGGCCTTGACCGACCACATAGTTTTTGATTTGTAAAATGAAACGACTTACTTTGATACATGGGTGCTTTCATGATGTCCTTGAATTTAACCGTCCAGGCACTCCAGTTTGATGACGTCATTTCCTTTGTCTCTTTAGGCTGTATTTACACGGAATGCTGAGTTACAACAACAACAACAACAACAACAACAACAACAACAAACAAAACAAACAACAACAAAAAATAAATGAATAAATAATTTTTTAAAAATTAATAATTAAACTACAAGATATATTCAACACATAAATAAAAACAGGGAGCTTTGTTATGCTGTCTTCCTTTTTGGATGGAGAGAGAGAGAGAGAGAGAGAGAGAGAGAGAGAGAGAGAGAGAGAGAGAGAGAAGGGGGAAGTCAGGGGATGCCGGAATACGGGCTTACTTTTTTGTATGCAATGAGTTAATCATTGTCACAAACTCAGGAAAATCTGGAGCTCAAATCTACAGAAGAAATAAAGAAGAGACTGTTCCTGGCAACGGCAGAGTGCTTCTATATGGAGCAGCGACATGGACCCTAACAAAAGCCCTTGAGAAGCAACTGGACGGCTGCTACACTCGTATGCTACGGGTGGTCTTCAACGTAAGCTGGAAAAAGTACATGTCAAATGAAGAGCTCTACGCTGACCTTCCCCAGTGACTTCGAAGATACAACAGAGAAGACTGAGACTTGCTATGGGAAACCACTTGAAAGAACCAGAAACAGAGGCAGGCAGAATACAACATACATTGACTGTCTGCTAGATGACACAGGAATGGAAAGTAATCATTGCAATGAATTCATCATTATCATGTTTGTGTGTGTGCGTGTGTGTATGTTTATTTGTTTGTGTGTGTGTGTGTGTGTTTATTTGTTTGTGTGTGATGCATTCCAAAGTAAGAAAAGTCGAGTTGAAAAATGTGAGTGTTAGTTCATATAATAATAGTGTCTATGAGAGTGACAGGCGAATAAACAGGAGTTGATTCATTGTTAGCGACGTGTACGGCGACTGTTAGACTTTGTGGTCACATCTGCTGTACCCTGACCCTCCAAGAAACACGTTTGAAAAATTTTGGCCAGAAAAATATCAAATGTCGATCGATTAAAATGACATTCATCTTGTAAAAAACAAAATAAACAAAGAAAAAAAACAACTCTCAAACCTGGGACTTCATTGAAGTTTGAGAGTTATTGTTTTGCTTTTGTTTTGTTGGTTTTTTTGTTTTTTTTCTTCAAGATGAAGGTCGCTTTAATCGATCAATCTTGAAGGACTAGTTTTCCGACCAAATTTTTAAAACGTTTTTTTTTTTTGTCTTTCAGAGTACGGCAGTATAATGACGTGTTACTCAGATTGAGAAATGTAGGTCTTGGATCAGGATTCCATTGTGAGTAGCGCAAAGTTGAGTCCTTAGAAAAGACTCTCAACTCACATTTCCTTACAATACTCAGAGAGGTGTGTCAATGAGAACATGGCGGTAAACGTGTTGTATCTGTGGCAGAAAAATTGTTATAGAGCCGTACAAGCGTGTTGTCTTTTCATACCTGGAGTCACGGTTGGCTTGGGAGCCCCTATAGATAGTGTGCACTTGGCTAAGAAGCTCACAACGTTGCCATCCGGAAGTATAACGGATCAACACACAAAACTATGTGTGACCTTGAACGTTTATAGTCTGGTTTATCCATTTTAGTCAGAATTACTCATAAACGCGGATGGCAAAAAACAATAACAAAGACTTGAGTGACTACATTTAGTGGGTGTTGCGCTGTTTATAAACTTATTTTTAAAAAAATACCTAGACCTAATTACACAAGTCGGATAAGCCAAATTGTTATGGACCTGGGTGCACATATTTGGATGTCTGATAACCGAACGTAATAGGCTTCAACAGTCGCGACGTCACTTCCCTCGTAATGACGCATAGTAACTTAGTAACTTTCGGAACAATGGAGGACGCCCTTATGAAATATTTCTCCGACAAGCATAAACGTGTATCAAGAGGAGAGAAACAAAATAAATCTGATCATGTTTTGACTTTTATAAATTCTGATCACATGACAAATTAAAAAGTTCTAGCCAGCATGAAGAATAAGAAGTACCGATTTTCTTTGTTTAGAACCACGCTGCTCGATGCTGGGCGGATGTGACATCAGACTATTGAATCTTATTATGGGCTTGTTTTAATTTTGTTGTAATGGACAATATCTTACAATACAATACCTAATACGAGCTGCATTAGGCCAATAGTGTGGCCTTTGGTGCCCTATCACAGTGATAAAAATCGGATATGCATCAGTAAGACATAACGTACAAGATATCAATTATAAAACAAACATAAATTACTCATCGAATTCAAACTTAAGGTGATCTAGTCTAATTCCTTTTTCAACACAGTTTTTAAATAAGGTGACATTATTTTCGTTGGTTTGAGAGCATTTCCATTACAACATTGAGCCCATAACCATCTGATTTATCAGACCTGCACAAATATACACGTTGTTACGGCCTCGTTGTTGTAAGGGGAATATGACATCTCAAACAAGCACACATTTTTTCTTTATCACACACATCAGTATGTACCTATGTTTGATTGTATTGCAGACTGACACTAAATGAAACGGAAACATAATCGGAAAAATCTAAATCCGCACATAACTTTGAACGGTGACTTACATGGGGCTACGTGCACATGTGTACAAGTCTGATAACAGAAAGCAAATTGATGGCTCAATTTAACATTGTTGTCATGGATAATGTTAAGAGTTGGGTTGAAAGTATTTTCATCACTACAAGGAAGCAATAAAAAAAGAATTGGTTATCACACGAGTATGGTAATTTGTAATTGAACACATGTCGGCAGGGGGCGATAAAAGTGTTTTTAATCCCCCCCCCCCCCTGCCCTAAAAAAAAACAAAACAAAACATTATAATAATAATAATTTGTGACCGATGAAGTCAAACTGGTACTGTGAGCGGCTTAAGACTTCTAGGTCTCGGGGCCGAGTCTCGTTGTGGGATGCAAAATGTTGAGTCCTAGAAAAAGCTCTTTACTCACATTTTCTCACAATATTCAGGTGTAATATGATTTCCTGACTTACAAAAGTGTTGGCTCCGTGAGTGTTTTGACACTTCTAATTTTCTCTGGTGATTCTATGGTGTCTAATTGATTGCTATTTTCTATCTATCTGGATGTGGCTTGTACAGTTCTGAAAATCACCTCCTCATTTGAAGGGGCGGGGGAGGGGGGGGGGGGACCAACAAATAAACCAAACCAAACCAAACAAAACAAGTGGGTTTACTAGAATATCTATAAATTTTACCCATTAGATAAAACTGGAATTGAATATTAAATATACAATATGGATCAACTGTCCTTATTGTCTTTCAAATCACTGGGTTCTTTATTGGGTAACCAGTTTACCGCCGTCCTCTAGAAAAAAACGTATGTAAAAATTCGCGAAGTCCCAGGTTTGTCAGTGGTTTTTTTTCATATATGAGGGTCATTTAAATCGGTAGCCTTTTGAAGGATGACTTTATAAGTTAAAACCGATAGATATTATAGAATGTGTAATGTATGAAGACAGCGTCAGAAATGATAACGATAAATAAATAATCTAAAGAATGCGTATCAAATTGACGAATCTAATCTAATCGTGTTAAAAAATTGGGTTGTGGTGAACATTGTTCGTTCAGCCAATGTTAAATTTTCGCCAAAGTGCACAGAATTACCGTCAAATCTAAAAATTATAAAACTATTTTTTACAGTTTAAAAAAATGCTAAATCACCGTAGATACCTTTTATAGTCCGAGGCTAACAGAATTATTTTTTTTTTTACAATTGAAGGGAGAATATGTGGAAAAATAAAGCCCCGATAGCTCAATTATTATTGGTAGAGCACTCGCTTCACAATAAAAGAGACGGAGATCGATCCCAGGTGCAGTCGACATTTTTCTCTGACCCCTCAGTCCACCCATCGGTGATTGGGTAGCTGGGTCTGTTAGATCTGGCGGAGAGTACTTTGCGATAGACCAGCGTCCTATACAAAGGGTAGCAAGTAATTGCTATTGTCCGTTTCACGCTATAGAAACGGGGATAAACTCCGGCTCCATGGGCCTTATGGCTCTGAAAGGACTACTTATTTTAAACGGCTATTAAGAACAGGCACTCGTCATTTTAATTATTATACTACTGCATGCATTGTGGAAATTAAAATAGATAGAGACGAATCTTTTGAGCCATCGTTCCGGTAGGCGACCAAATGGGTTATGGATTCCCAAATGGATTCCCAAAGGCAAGTATCAAATTAAGAACCGATCATAACGGCCTAGCAGACTTTTTAAATTTTCATTTTTGTCAAATGGTGATAGAATTACCCTTACTTTAAAACAAGTTGTCATTATTATTATTATTATTATTATTATTATTATTATTATTATTATTATTATTATATATTATTATTATTATATTATTATTATTATTATTATTATTATTATTATATATTATTATTATTATTATTATTATTATTATTATTATTATTATTATTATTATTATTATTATTATTATTATTATTATTATTATTATTATTATTATATTATATTATTATTATTATTATTATTATTATTATTATTATTATTATTATTATTATTATTATTATTAATATTATTATTATTATTATTATTCTCGCTACGAGACGTTTGCCTGACATTCCACTTCTATTCTATTTAGAAAGATTATAGTATCTAAATTTTCGTTCACGTAGAAGTAGAGGCGATCTTATTCACATACAAACACACACACACACACACACACACACATATATATATATATATATATATATATATATATATATATATATATATATATATATATATATATATATATATATATTACTTCCTGATGAGAGCTAACGCTCGATGCAATGTTGTAGAAGTTAGATAATCATAATGATCCTTGAAATGTTTATAAATAGCTCCTTTTACCAAAAAGTTGAGCACTATTATTTCATGGTTTTTGTTTTTATAATTTATATTATATATATATATATATATATATATATATATATAGAGAGAGAGAGAGAGAGAGAGAGAGAGAGAGAGAGAGAGAGAGAGAGAGAGAGAAAGAGAGAGAGAGAGAGAGAGAGAGAGAGAGATGGTTCTTACAACGTGGATTAGAATTATATTTTTAATTATTCGCATGTTACAAACGCTAGGGGAAATAAGTTTAAGATATTTGTTGAACGCTGTAATTCGTCTATAAGGAAAAATAATTCAAAGAACTGTGACAATATGGAATAATCTAATGTTTGAGACAAAACATTTTTATTCAATTATTATTTTTAAGAATGCCATTGATAAAGAACTTACCAAGATAATATTTGATTTCGATGAATAATGTAATAATAATAATAATGCTGAAAACTTATATAGCGCTATAACTCCGAGACACCAGACTCTAAGCGCTTAAATTACAAATTACTTTGGCTGAAACATACTCATTCACACACACAAGCACACACACACACACACACACATACACACACACACACAACACAACACACAACACAAACCAAACCTATCTTGCTTCTCATACCATCTACTAAAATCGAAACAAATATGTTTTAAGCGAACGTTTAAAAATAGACAAAGATTCTTTTTCACGAATGCTCTGTGGTAAGGCGTTCCAAATAGAGGGTCCGAAATGAGAAAAGGATCTCATTCCAGCATTTTTCCGAATTCGAGGGACAACTAGTTTTGTGGAATCACTGGCCGAACGTAAGGGGCGGGGT
>NC_088366.1:42739540-42742040 GCF_034508935.2 Berghia stephanieae
GTTTAAAATGAAATCAGTAGTAGAGCTGACATTCAAGTTTTATTTTCATCATTCAGAGAAAACTGCTATTTTTTAAATCATTTATTTTGTGTGATAATACGGTATAGCCCAGTGCTTGTCAACATTTTAAAAAAATCGTACACATTTTATGTCGTCACAATACACTAAAATTGCATCGATCTTAATGAAGAAATATAAAAGCACCAGTGTTAGATGAACACCTCAAGGGTAAAAGAAGCGAGGTCGCCCCGTGGAGAAGGACCTAAAGCAGAGAGATCTGTCCCTCAGATGGCCCCAAGAAGATCAGCTGACAGGACCAGGTGGAGATTCCTTGCATCGCCTCAAGTGCCAGCAGGCTGGAGAGGATTAGTGAACGAGTGGGGAAAATGAAAGTTGTTTACCTATGTTTAGCGATACAGCATTTCACCATGTGGAAATAATAATTATGAGATCGAAATCCATTCCATTTCATATGAAATTGGTTCTGTAGAGTGACTAGGTATATTGTTTTATGCCGGAATGTTGTACATACCACTGTAACTAATAGCGCCTCCCCCCTGCCCACCCCAGTCTACTTTTTCACATTTTTGCGCGCCCCCCCCCCCTCCCTGAAGCTTATTCGCACCCCCCCCCCCCTTACTTCTATTAAATTTCAGCTCACGAAGTGTGCCGACGAAAATTCACCAAAAAATGGGGGGGGGGGGTGAAGAATAAGGAAAATAAAACAGGGAAAAAACAAGCCAAAGATGCGATAATTATACCAGCGGTAAATAACAAGATGCATGGAAACTGTTATTAATATTATTATACTCGTCGCCTAAATTAGGAAAATCTCTAAATGCTCTCCAACCTTCTCTGATTGTCAATTGCCCCTCACTTTCTAGACCAAATTGCTTCTTACAATTCCGACCTCCCCCCCCCCTATCCCAACCCATCCCCCTCCACCTCTTTGAGTTTGGACAATGTGCCGCCCCCCCCCCCCCCACCCACCCCACCTAACCCACCCCCACATATTATTACCTCCTTCCTTTCTATTTGATATACTAGAGTATTCCCTTATCAAAGTGGTACAACCATCAAAAAAAATAAATGGTACAACTGGGGTGAACAAGCCCTGAGAAGCTACGTGTCTTCTTTGCCTTACAAAACATTACACCAAGGTATGAAGTGAGTAGAAAAGTGCCAGAAGACAATAGAGAATAAAAATTTTTTCGCGGCGGTGGTGGGGTTTGAACCTGCGACCTTATTGGTACGACAACTCCGCCTGGCAGGTGAGAGCGTGGCTCTACCGTGTGAGCTATCCACGAACACAAAATATTCGTTTCAAACCCAAAGTCATTTCTAGATCCCTCTCTCACCCACTTCTTGAGACCGCCGATTCGTTCACCACCATCGCGAAGTAATTTTGACCAGCAGTTAAGCTTAATAGCCAATATTCTCATCACAAACATATAACATAGAAACGATTGAGACATTGAGTATGCTCCGGTGTATGGGGTGAATTTTTAATTCAGAAAAGTGAGTGGAGCAGGCACTTATGTTGGTAACAACAAGGTATGAAGTGAGTAGAAAAGTGCCAGAAGACAATAGAGAATAAAAATTTTTTCGCGGCGGTGGTGGGGTTTGAACCTGCGACCTTATTGGTACGACAACTCCGCCTGGCAGGTGAGAGCGTGGCTCTACCGTGTGAGCTATCCACGAACACAAAATATTCGTTTCAAACCCAAAGTCATTTCTAGATCCCTCTCTCACCCACTTCTTGAGACCGCCGATTCGTTCACCACCATCGCGAAGTAATTTTGACCAGCAGTTAAGCTTAATAGCCAATATTCTCATCACAAACATATAACATAGAAACGATTGAGACATTAGTAGTATAAAAAAATTTTTATTCTCTATTGTCTTCTGGCACTTTTCTACTCACTTCATACCTTGTTGTTACCAACATAAGTGCCTGCTCCACTCACTTTTCTGAATTAAAAATTCACCCCATACACCGGAGCATACTCAATGTCTCAATCGTTTCTATGTTATATGTTTGTGATGAGAATATTGGCTATTAAGCTTAACTGCTGGTCAAAATTACTTCGCGATGGTGGTGAACGAATCGGCGGTCTCAAGAAGTGGGTGAGAGAGGGATCTAGAAATGACTTTGGGTTTGAAACGAATATTTTGTGTTCGTGGATAGCTCACACGGTAGAGCCACGCTCTCACCTGCCAGGCGGAGTTGTCGTACCAATAAGGTCGCAGGTTCAAACCCCACCACCGCCGCGAAAAAATTTTTATTCTCTATTGTCTTCTGGCACTTTTCTACTCACTTCATACCTTGTTGTTACCAACATAAGTGCCTGCTCCACTCACTTTTCTGAATTAAAAACATTACACCGAGTGTTTTGAAAGCAAGGTTTTCTCTGGTGATTCCGAAGTGTCCAATAGATTGAAAGAGTGTATTATTCCATAATGTTCTATCTTGATGTGATTCAACAGATTCAAGAGCTAT
>NC_088366.1:42747040-42762040 GCF_034508935.2 Berghia stephanieae
AGGAGAGTGCCTTCAAGACAAAGATACACTAAAACACAAGCTTTGAATTTAATCCTTTTCTCAACAGGCAGCCAATGCAGGTCATGAAGTAGAGGTCTGGCAGAAACGCACATACGCTTCATGAATACTAGTCTGGCAGCGCTGTTTTGGACAATCTGAAGACGTCTCAGATTATATTGCGAAACGCCAAACAACAGAGCATTGCAATAATCCAATTTCGATAGTACAAGGGACACAACCAGGTGTTTGGTCACATCCTCAGATATGAACCTTTTTTAGTTGGAAAAAGAGAGATCTAACCAAATTATTCACCTGATGCTCCATCGACAGTCCAGAGTCTAAGAATGTGCCAAGGTTTTTCACTTTGTCAACAATTCGAATGGAGGCATCCCCCAGCTTCAAATCTGTTTCACTTTTCAACTTCCTGTTCCCAACATACAGCACCTCAGACTTATCATCATTCAGTTTCAATCTGTTCTCATTCATCCATTTCTTAACACTTTGGATACAATTCTTACTATTGGCTGATACTTCTTGTAAATTTCTCGTATTGGTACAATTGCGTATCATCAGCATTTTGGTGGTAAGACAGACCGAAACTTCTGATGATTTTAGACAGAGGTCCAATGTACAGTACAAAAAGAACGGGTCCAAGTACTGAACCCTGGGGAACCCCACAATCAAGAATGATTTCCTCAGATCTATATTCATCCACCGTAATAGTAGCATTTTAAAAACTCTAGAACAAACCTTGATAGATTAGTGTCTTGTGCATTCCTTGTACGTAGCAATATGAGTCATTGAGAAAAACGAATGAACAGACAAAAGAAAAACAAAAAAAGAGAACAACTTTATAGTTATATGGCATAGATAGGGTCTTGAATATTTTTAAAGGAACGTCAGAGAGAGAGAGAGGGGGGGGGGTGAGAGATTAGAGAGAGAGTGAGTGGCTAAGGACTGCTATGTAGTACTATGCTCGTTTTTTTGGGGGTTTTTTGGCTACAACAGCTGATAGTATTCCAGATTTCCGTACCAGCACACAGATCCTGCGTTTCCGACAATGCAATGAAATCTATTCTCATCCTCTGAATCTTGAAAAGTTTCAATAGTCAAAGCATCCCCCCATATTCCTAATTTTAGCTTACTTTGCATTTTACAGTAATACCTGGAACCTTTTTACCTACAAACATCCTCTTGAAGTTTTAATGATTTGACACTCTCAAGACCTACATTATATGACTAGTCATTATATCTGCTGAGACGGTTCAACAGTTTCTTTTTATTCCTCTCCAGGAGTTACCCGTCTCTCAATCTACGATTGGAAGTACACAGGGACCAATACAAAGCTTTGGCATTGCTGCCAGGTCTAAGATATGATGACATCAGTTTTACAGGTAATCGCTGGTGTCCCCTACCTTTTCTTTAAAAGTGCAATGCAACACTCATTCGAAGGGGTCATCATGACTCCTCACGGCTCACGTCTAGTTTGTGAATGCCGTGAAAATTTTATCTAAGCAATGAAGGACATAATTTGGAATTCTGTCCTTGATCGTTGAACCAGTGAATTTGTCGCTGCGTGTTTGACGAACGCGTGTTGCACTGTATATTTGTAAAGTTTTAATTAGCTTTTCTTGGCTGTCTTTCTTCCCCTGTTGAATGAAGAAGACCAAAACGCCATCAGTTTTGCCTTGACTAATTTTAGGAACCCAAGCAGATATCATCATATTTACATGCATCCCTCTTTGATTGTATGGAAGCATCTCTATACTTTCAAAAAGAAATCTACAGAAATTCATTTTGTGAGTCATCCATTAGAAATATTAACTTATAAATATCACTTTAGAAACGAGATTGGTTTACCATATTTTTGATTTTTCATCTTCATTTCCAAATAGGTCAGCCGGACCTCCATCGTTTGATGAACATAACATCACGTCTAGAGCATGCATCCCTTTACTCCTCCAATCTCTCCTTCCTGGACTACCAGGGACTAAACAGTAAAGGCATCGGGAGTTATGCCCATGGAATGCTTATGGAGATAAAAAGGCATTTTTATGAGACAACAACAGCGAAATCTCCTATTCAGGTTTGTAATTTCTGTGAGGAAGCTAACCTTGTTGCAGATCTGCTTCATAGCATAAGACTTGAAAGTGCATTTCTATTTTCCATTTTTCTTTTGGCAGAATTATATATCTATTGTTCTCTTTTTCAACTGGGCTTAGGATTATTTTTTTTTTTAATGTCAATATATCAGTGGCAAATTATTGAAGTTATGTTTTTTTAAGATAACCAAAGTATCTTTTTTTCATATCTGGTATCACAACTTTAAATTTTGAAACATTGTTTATGATATCATATTAGAATGATGGAAATTATCCTTCTCTGAATGGTACAGACATAATTTGTTAGATTCAGATCATTTTATTTTAAAAATCAGATTGTATTTTGTTGACTATGGCAGATGTCTTATGAGAAAATGATTAACCTTTACCACCCTTTGCTAAAAGATACCAGATTCACTTTTCTTGGCCCAAAGACTTGTAGTGATTTATTTTTTTATGTCTCCTCTTTTTAATACCCAGTTGAAGTTAGCATAATTTGCTTGTAACTTGGTTGCTGATATAAGAGTGTAAGGAATGTAGTCTGGAGATGTGAATTTAGCACATTTAAATAGAAAAGAGCAATTTTTGGTTCTATACTTAATATGACATGCAGTGATTGGAGGGTTCTCAGATATCAAATATTCATTAAAACCAGCATTGAGAAACAGCTTACCTGCCTTGTTCAGAATATTTTGATTTTTTAAAAATCTATTTTTGAATAAAGAAGGCCAGCTGTCAATGAATTCCAGTAAATTAAAGCAATACATTACCGGTATGGAAATTATTTGTTTTTCACAGGGAAAATTTACTGGAGTATGCTTATTTCTTTATTTTTTTTTTTTTTGAAACTTACTCCAGGTGTCTCTACAACTAACAGGGATGATGGATACCATGTTTACAATCCGTAGCAGCGCAACGTTTGGAGGTCGTCAGCGAGCTTCTATCATGCTGAAAACCTGCAACAAACTTGTCCACAGGGAATCTGGTCTGGCGGAGCAAATCCCCGAGTGGTGGAGAAAAAAGTTTATACGATTCCTTCCAGAAAAACCAGATAACTATCGTCCCATATCGCCACCAGACACAATAGGAAAAACTTTCTCTCATCATGTTTGTGTTCCATTACAAGACACAGACACCAGTGGTCGCACTAGGCACCCTTCATATGTCAGATATTTCATTGACAATATAAGTATAGCTGCTAATAAAAAATTTTATCCCTCATTGACCAATTCACTTCACGACCATTATGTACGACGTATAGCCATGGTGCATATAGAACCTACCTTATGGGGGGATGCTTTGACTGTTGAAACTTTTCAAGATTCAGAGGATGAGAATAGATTTCATTGCATTGTTGGAAAAGCAGGATCTGTGTGCTGGTACGGATATCTGGAATACTATCAGCGGTCGTATGAAGCACCAATTAAGATTCCATCTTTTCTTGAAAATTATCCAAGGTGAAGGGGATTTTCAAATAGTTTTAATTTTTATTATGATTGGTTGCTTTATTTGTGATGAGTTTTGCTTTGTTGAGGTACACAGTATGCTACTCCATTTATGAGATTATTGAAATGTGATACAATACGAATTTTGAGTATTCTTCTCATGAGCAAAAGAGAACATGTGTTGAGATAAATGTGAAATCACACAAATAACATTTACAGTTGCTAACGCTTGTGTCTTTACTGTAACATTTTTTCAATAGTCTCCCTTGCCTTTTGGAGTTATGGCTTAAGAGTGTTGCAGGCACACTACTATTCTGTATTCTTTTAACTGGTTTGCCGTCTTACCTTTTGTGAGATGCCCTTGCGATCTAACAACTGATATAAGAGCCTAACATTAAATAAAAAGAAACATCTTGAAAAATTTGTCATCATAGATAATTTTATTCTAAGCTACTTTTACTGCTACTATTACTACTACTACTACTACTACTACTACTACTACTACTACTACTACTACTACTACTACTACTACTACTACTACAACACTACTACTACAACTGCTGTTACTACTACCACCAACACCGCCACATTGTCATCATTATTAACACCACAATATCATCATTACCATCACTACAAATAACTCTGCCACCCAACTTCATCATCATCATTTTCATTGCTTCAACAACCAGTACATTTGGTAATTTTTAAAGTATGCTACTTAATTTTGTTTGATGGTGAGTGGCCTAGTGGGTTGTTGGATTGTTTCAGGTTTTTTGTATCTAACATTCAACTTCAACACTTTCAGGTGGGATGACCTTTGTCAATTTTGATCCATGTGCTGAACTCAGTCCCAGTTCTTGTGCCCTTTGAAAAGTCTTTTTCTTCTTCGTTGGTAGGCTGAAATGTGACAAAGACTCCTCAGCTCTTTATATCTTTGACTTAGAAACATATTTTACAAATATTTCCCATTCATGGATAGTTTGTAAGGTTTTGCCTGACCTTCTATATCTACTTTAATTCGCTGCATTTATGACTCTCTCTTATTATCCCAGCATGTGATCAAAATGTTAATTGTGAAAGGAAAAATCTGATTTCTTTTTAGTTTTGAGCTTTCGAACTCTGCAGAATTATATGTTTTTAAAATGTATTATCAAGTTCATTTCTTTTCCATTATTACAATGAAATCTGTCAAACTGGTTCAATCCAAATGGCTGAACCATTTAGTATTGATGATTTGATAGAGCAACCGCCTCACAATAGGGTTTTCTTGATCTTGGAACTCCTTTTCAACCATGCAGTGATTGGGTAGACAAGGTTTGATTTATGTTTAAAACTGTCAGAAAGTATTTTGGTATCTTTCCCAGATTGCGGCAAGTAATTCCTACCATCGTTTGCATGTAAGAAAATAATTACATTACCATTTTATTATTACTGATTAATTTAAGCAAAACTAATTGATTTTCTGCTGATTAATGTCGAAACCTGGTAGATTAAAATCTTATCCTTTAGAGTCAAAAGGCTCTTGGAGCTGGATACTAGTTCAGTTTCTATAGTTGTGAATGGACACAGAGATGTCCTTTTTCCAGTTAAAGTGGAAAATCGGCTTTTTGAAACCCTCTGGCTATCATTTTATTTTTTTGTTTTTTGTTAGAGATTTGAATTGTTTGGGGTTTTTTTTTCTAAAGATGAAATTATTAGTTGTTTAAAGGCAATAACTAAGGGGAAGCTAGATGGATATTTATCTTTTTTTTTTATGATTTAAAGGTAATACTATTTGAGGAAGATAAGCTTTGTGCAAATTATTTTCATATGGACTTTAAGCGAAAACATTCAGGCTGTTTGATGGACTGTAATAACTGCTTTTTTATATAAAACACTATTTTATTGCAAAGTATTTTCCACTAAGCTAGCAGATCCAGCTGCCCAATTCCTTCTGGGCTGACAGAGTGGTCAGAAAAAAACAAACTTGACTGCAGTCGGGATAGATATGATACTGATACCCGTGCTCTCCTGACTGAACTTATTGAGTCCCTTTAATTTTGTTTAATCAATTTTTACTATAGATCAAAATATCAAACTCGGTTTTGATGCCCACTACTCCTACCTCATCAATAGTGACACTTTCATACACCCTTTTTCAGATCTTTACCTCATCGATAAAAGTTTAATTAATTGAGTTTCCTGTTTTTTGGGATTTAAAAAAAAAAAAAAATGTTGATATAGCAAGATCAGGAAACCAAAATTGAGATTTTTATTTTTGTCTAAGCCACAATTATTCTGGAGATTTCAGTTTCAGCTTTTATTAAAAATTTTATACAGTACTTATTATGTCTGTAGAAATAACTATTTTTGTCAAGCAGTAAACGAGGACCTGAGAAAAATTGGCTGTTTAGAGTGATATGGAAAAAGATTAAAAGAAACACAATAGTTATCAATATTTTATATTAATATTTAGTAAATTTAAGCTTTTTAATATATAAACTTTACATTAATGTTAAAATCACAGTGTTCATGTAAAGACCAAAATTAACCTAGAGACAAAAATTGTTCCAGATAGATATGGCGTATCTGCTTTTACCGTATTGCCACACATTTATAAACACAATCTCATGATGATATCTATTTATATCCTTTCACGATGTTTTTAAACATGAAATTATTCATAAGGATTACAGTGATAGTATGAATCGGTATTCTCATATTTGTAGATAAATATACAGGGTTTGTTTTTTTTTACTACCTGATAAAGAATTAAGATAGAAACATCTTTTTTTTTTGGATAATTTTCCATTACTCTTCAAGTTTTTTGTTGTGAAAAATTCAGGATATAAGCCATTACAAAACAATCGCGCTTTTTGTAAAAGGGGAGAAAGTTGTCTCAAGTGATTTTTGGTCGCGTTTTTATTTTTCATCCAATTTTTAATCTCCAGGCCATCGACATCATTCAAAAGTCTTGAAGGTGTTGTTAAACTCAACTAAAATATCTTGCACTTTAAAGCGGCCCATACACAAGAATTTAGATTGCGCAAATTTGGTTGCACAATACAATTGCACAATTTTAGGTTACCCACTCATGGCACAAAGTGATTGACCTTTTAATTGCGCAAACCATGCTCATGTGGGACTTTGGCGCAGTAATCGCTGTGACAGCTGGTCTTGCTGCAGAAAACAAACTAAAACAGAAATGTTCAAAATGGTTAAAAGAATTGTATTACAGCATTCAAAGTTTGGACACACACAATTACTACGTGAACTGAGCCACAGGTTTTTCAAAATTTTCTGTGCATGGATGTCGGCTCCTACTATGAGCCTTTGATCGTTTAAAAAGGACACACATCAAAATAAGTTGGTTCTTAAATTTGATCAGTCCTAAAACCTGATTTTTCAGAATCCTTTATTTTCTTCAACTCTTTTCTGTACTTGGTCCTATACAAATTTATTTTCTTATTTTTGTCTTCACATGTAAAATTTTTCTATTGTTCATTTTTCCTGTATTTTTATAAAAAATGAAACAGGCTTTTCTTTTTCTGTTACTATATTTGTCAGATTTGACATTCCAAAGTACAGGCAAACTTAGGTAAACTTCGATACATTCAAATTGAAACGCTCTGTCATCTTCCTTTTCCGATATGTTCACACTACAAAGTTTACATGCAAAATTATTTTTGCACAATTTCATTGGCAGTCTCCATACACGGCCAATTAACAAGCACAATCAAGTGGACTTTTACAATTAAGTATCAAACCGATTTGACTTACTCAATACACTTGCCCAAGTCCACAATATCACCCATGTACGGCCAATTGACTAGTCAATTGTGGGTTAAGACAATTTGATAGCGCTTTTTCAATGATCGTGTATGGGCCGCTTATGTAAACAATTGCCCCAAGCATGTTCATGTCTAAAGTCCCAGGGTTTTGATGTAGGTTTAGCATGCAATGATATCAAGCATCTTCCATTTTCTGAAATTATTGTGCCAAGGTATTTAAATTGTTTTACTTGCCGCAAGATGTTTCCATTTATTTTTATTTTGCAGAAAGGTAATTCTTTCTTCTGTGATATCACCATAAGTTCTGTTTTTGTTTTGTTCAGACTAAGTGCCATCTTGTTGCTTTTCATTACAACTTTATCCAGTAATAATTGTAGGTCCTCTGCACTTTCTGTGATAAGTGTTGTGTCTTTGTGTTCTAATATTGTTGATATTCTGCTCATTTGCCCTTAACCCGGGCATTTCCTTTTTTTTTTCTCATTATTTGTTGTGTGTATAATGAAAATAAGTCTGGAGAAAACACACACCCCTGCCTAACTGCTCTTTTAACTGGCTGATAGTCACTTAATTCATTGTATACTCTGACCATTGCTGATTGTTCCTAATAATTCTCAGGTTTTTCCATCTATGTTGAGACTGTAGAATATCATTAAGTTTGGCATGGTTCCCTGTATCAAAGGCCTTGGTGTAGTCTATGAAGCAGATGTACAGGTCTTTTTTCACTTCCAAACTTCTTTCAATGATATTTCTCAGAATGAAAATCCCTTTCCTTTTACGAAGCCACATTGTTCTTCGCTGATTTCAGGTTGGATTCTATTCCTAAACCTTTTCATTATGATTCTTAGCAAGATTTTTGTGAAGTAACTCATTAAAGTGATGGTGTGATGCAGGGCACATTCAGTTGCTGCTGGCTTCTTGGGGATTGCGATGAACATTGAATTAGAGAGGTCAGTTGGAATTTGACCAGACATGTAAATGTCATGAAGGAGTTTTGTAAGGTTTGTGAGCCCAATTTCTTCCAAAGGCTCCAGCATTTCAATTCTGATGGTGTCTGGTCCACATGCCTTCCCTGCTTTCATTTTTCTCACTGGGATATCTTACTTCATCTTACATGATAGGTTTGAGATTTGAATACAATTGTCACCGAGACAACTGTACTCATTTGCATGAATTTTGGTGACACTCGCATTTTTATGACATCAGCCTAGACAGGGTGGCACCAAATGTCAAAAGTGACACAAGGCCAGTGGGGTCCTAAGATGAATAAATGTTGGGTTGGGTATTGGGCCAAAAAAATAATAGAAAATCAATTCATAACTCTCTCTCTCTCTCTCTCTCTCTCTCTCTCTCTCTCTCTCTCTCTCTCTCTCTCTCTCTCTCTCTCTCTCTCTCTCTCTCTCTCTCTCTCTCTCTCTCTCTCTCTCTCTCTCTCTCTCTCTCTTGTTATGTTAGCAGTCATATTGTTCAAATAATTTTTAATTTACTGTTATTCCTTTGTTTAGATATACTATTCATGTTTTGCAAGCTATTAAATATTCTTGCGTCTTATTTATAAACTGCACAGCCAGGTTGCAGTAACAAATGTATTGTAGTGTGCTTTGTAAAGTAAAAACAAATACTTTCTAGCTTTGGGCCAAAAATGTATCATCTCTTGATGTAGATAGTGGTATAATTAATATTGTGAACCTTTAAAATTATTTTCGGGTAAGGATAATTCATTAATACTTACAAAAGAAGTATATATTTTATAATGTTATGCAACTATCATATTGCATATGTAATTTTTGCATTTCGGCTTGAGTTTGCCCAATGGACCGATATATATTTTCCTCCTTTTTGACAAATTGCCATTATCATCACTGACTATAGTAAGGCGTGTGCAAAAGGTAGTCTATACGCATTAATTACAAGAGATGCATTTCTACTTTGAATGCAGTAGTACACTCTCTTGTTAGGCTGATGTGAAATAACCATTTTTATGACTGGGTGGAAAATGAGCACGTAGAAGACATAAATCATCTATGTCTTCTCAAACTACCACAGTGTCTCTTCTGGATGGGGTTTCTGTCTCTCATAGTGGGCAGGGAGGCACTTACTGTGTCTTCTATCCCCTTTTATCTTCTTTCCAACATGCTCTCTGTCTTTGTCTTGGGTTGAAATCACTTGGTTTTGTCCTGACACTGGCTGGAAGGGAAACAGTCAAATGTATAGTTAGTTTTGGGAGATAATATTTTTTTCTTTGTAGATCATCTCTCTGTTATGCACTGTATTATGTTTTAGTTATATATTATATATGATTTGTAAACATTTGAGTGTATTTCTCTCAGCGGGGACCTGTGCTTGAGCCTGGATGGGACTTTTAGGTGATCTCAAACCAAGTACTTTGATAGTGTACTCTTGGAATCAACATCTGTTTCCTATTTGAACCAATTCCCCTTTGTCTTACCTTTTCTTGGGTGCTTTTATTGTAATTCTAGAACTTATTACTATCACATTTTCTTCCTTTTTACTGGCGCTGATATGACCTGTGTCGCACGCGCCGTAAAACCCTTAGAAACAAACAAAATCATAATCTTTTTAACCTCTGCTTGAGTCGCAAATTCTAATGGTCTGTCCTAAAAATTAACACCACAATGCTGATGATACTTGACTATTCTAAGACATGTAACTCTTAGCAGTATTCTAATCTACCTAATATCATGGGGGGCCATTTGTATTTTGTTAATCTTAATGAAAACAACAATTGTTTTCCCGTCACACTATTCGTCTCCAGTGATGAAATAATGTTCACTAAAAATGCTCTCTATGTGACGATGACGATGTGTAAGAACGAATCCTGGAGCAGGCCTATTGTACGCGATTTCGAACTGGTTGGTCTTATATCTGTCTGCCTTCAATTCTTGCGCAGTAGAAGAGGCCGGGAGCAAGCAGTTCCTTCAAAGGTGAATCATAATGCAGTAAGTAGTCCTTGGCCTTCCAGGACGAAGATGGTCTGCAGCCGTCTAGATCGGTTCAAGGACGGAGATGTTCTGCATCTATTTCTATCGGTTCCAAAGTCATGAACTGGGTGGGCAGGGAGGTACATACTGCGTCTTCTATCCCCTTATGTCTGTTTTCCAACATGCTTTCTGTCTTTGTCTTGGAATGAGATTACTTGATTTAGTCCTGGCCCTGGCTGGAGTCCTGTCTGTGGGGGGGGGGGGGGGGGGGGGGGGAACAGTCAAATGCATAGTTATTGTTTTGGGAGATGATATTTTTCTCCTTGTAAATCATCTCTCTGTTATGTATTATTATATTTGCTATTTTAAATGTATAATGTAAGCATTTGAGTGTGTTCCTCTTTGTTGGATTTTGTGCTTGTGTCCGGATGAGACTTAAAGGTGATCTCAAACTAAGTACATTGGTGGCATGCTCTTGGAATCTACATCTGATCCCTATTTGTTCCCAGTTCCCCTTTGTCTTACTTTCTCTTGGCGTCTTTAATTGTAATTCTAGAACTTTTTACTATCCCATTTTCTTCCTTTTTACTGGCGCTGATATAACCTAAATGTGTTGCAAGCCCGTAAAACCCTTAAAAACAAAAAACAATCAAAGTCATGAAATTATAATCCTACATGCATTTAACTCTGGCAACTGGGTGAAGTTCCCGACCTCCCATAGTGGGCAGGGAGTTACTTGCTGTGTCTTCTACCCGCCTGTATCTGTTTTCTTTGACTTGGAATGAGATTACTTAGGTTTGTTCTGACCCTGGCCCGAGTCCTTGGCTGAGAGTGAAACATTCCAATGTATAGTTATGGTTTTGGGAGATTTTTTTTTTCCTTGTACATCATCTCTGTTATGTACTGTTATTTTTTTATTTTTAACATATGATTTGTAAACATTTGAGTGTATTGAGTGGGAACTTTTGCTGGTGTCTGAGTGAGACTTTTAGGTGATCTCAAACTAAGTACACTGATAGTGTGCTCGATGAATCTACATCTGTTCACTATTTGATTTGTAGCATTCCCCTTTGTCTTACTTTTTCCTCAAGTCCTTTTAATTGTACATCTAGAATGTTTTTACTGTCCAATTTTCTTCCTTTTTACTGGCGCTGATATTACCTAAATGTGTTGCAAGCGCCGTAAAACCCTTAAAAACAAAACAACTTTCTGGCAACATCAATTTGTCTTTCACCAGCGTACAAACGGCCAATCGCGTTGTCATGCCACCAATTTTTTTTATCGAAAAACAAAATTACTTGCAAAAATAATTTTTAAAATGTTAATTTAAAGTAAAGTCACTTGACATTACATATCTTTTTAACACTCACTTAGGTGACTGGATGGGGTCCTCTAACCTCCCATGGTGGGCATTAGGCCACTATGGGTGTCTCCTACCCCTTATATGTGTTTTCCAAGTTACTATTTATCTTAATCTTGGAATGATATTACTTGGTTTGTCCTGGCCCTTGTCGAAGTCCATGGCTGAGAGGGAAACAGTAAAATTATATAATAATAGTATGGGAGATATTATTTTTCCTTGTAGATCATCTCGCTGTGATGTACTGTAATATTTTTGTTTGATTTTATATCATGCTTTGTAAGCATTTGAGTGTATTCCTGTTGGTCGGATCCTGTGCTTGTGTCTGGATGAGCCTTTAAGGTGATTTCAAAGCCGACTACACTGATGGTGTGCTCTTGGATTCTACATCTGTTCCTTTTAAAATAATTCCCAGTTGTCTCAATTATTCTTGTGTGCTTTTAATAAATCTGGACTTTTTTACCATCCCGTTTTCCATCCTTTTTACTTGCGCTGAATTGACCTAAATGTGTCGCAAGCGCCGTAAAACCCTTAAAAACAAAACAAACAAAACACTTTGGTAAGCGATTTTTCTTTAAAACTTAGGTGACTATTTATCTGACGATTTGTGATTAATTCAAATTTATGAGCGGTACATCAGTCAGCTGTTAGGATTTCACATTTATCAAATTAATTATTGTTTAAAGCTCGTATCTACTCCGGTGTTAAAAGTTTGTTGCGTTTTGTGTTTTTGTTTTGTTTTGCTTTTTGGGGTTTTTTTTTTAATAGACAGTATACATATAATATGATTTAATTAAGATTAATAAAACATTCAATATTTTTCATATTTTAAAATGTATTAATTTATTTGATCGATGATGCTTGCATTTCGATAGACCCCCCGTGTAAACCACTGTCTCTAACCTGGATGTGCGTGTAATGACTAATGGGTGAGATTCGAAGAATTTGTCTTTCCAACTTATCAGTAAAATGTATCCTTTTCATTATTATTATTACTATTATTACGATTTCTACCTACTACTACGACTACTACTACTACTACTACTACTACTACTACTACTACTACTACTACTACTACTACTAATGCTACTACTACTACTACTACTACTACTACTACTACTACTACTACTACTACTACTACTACTACTACTCCTACTACTCAACCGCTGCTGCTGCTTCTGGGTGTGGTTCCTACCTCCCGTAGCGGGCAGGGAGGTAGTTGCTGTGTCTTCTATCCCCTCTTATCTGTTTTCTAAATTGCTTTCTGTTTTTGTCTTTTGGAATGAGATTGCTTGGTTTTGTCCTGACCTTGGACGGAGTCCTTGGCTGAGAGGGAAACAGTCGAATTGTATAGTTATAGTTTTGTGAGATGATATTTTTTTCCTTGTAAATCATCTCTCTGTTATGTACTGCTACTCTTTTCATTTTTTACATATGATTTGTAAACATTTGAGTGTATTCCTCTTAGTGGGGACCTGTGCTGGTGTCTGGAGACTTTTAGGTGATCTCAAACTAAGTACTTTGATAGTGTGCTCTTGGAATCTACATCTGTTTCCTATTTGAACCAATTCCCTTTGTCTTACCATTTCTTGGGTGTTTTAATTGTAATCCTAGAACTTTTGACTATCCCATTTTCTTCCTATTTACTGGCGCTGATATGACCTTAATGTGTTGCAAGCGCCGTAAAACCATTAAAAACAAACAAAACAAACTGCCGCTGCTTCTATTTATATTTTTAATAGATAAGAGCTCGTTATTGATTTTTTTTCCATAGACTCGAAGCTAGTAATATAGTTCACACTTATCTAAAATGAGTGAGATTAACGAGAGAGAGAGAGAGAGAGAGAGAGAGAGAGAGAGAGAGAGAGAGAGAGACAGACAGACAGACAGACAGACAGACAGAGAGAGAGTTAATTTAAATTTAAATTTATCGATATTTGAAGTAGGCAAGTCATTTCTGGCCAGAATCGAAAAGGAAATTTTTTTGAGTCTATGGCAGTAGCTCCGTGTCTTCTTCAGAAATCTTAGAAGATGGTTTGGAACAAAATCCTCCCCTACCCCGGGTTTTTCTGTGTGTTTTTTTTTTTTTCTTTTTTTTCAAAAAATTTTTAAACAGTAGTCCCAAAAAACTTTTTTCTCATATATCGGTCATCTAAAATGACTCCAAACTTGTCAATATCATTAAACCAGAGACTTATTTGGAGTGTCATCATTGTCTCCTTTGAAGTCTCAGGTCTAATAATCTTTACTTTGACAAGTTTAGGGTCATCTTAGATCATCAATAATTCTAAATCGATTTTGGCCAAAATACCAACAACAACAAAAAAAACCCCAAAAACTATACCCAACAAATTTTGTGGAAGCAAAAAAAATAAATTGTATGAAATTATTCAGAGAAATTAGGTCACAGCGTCAGCATTATCATAAAACTATTACATATGGTCTTCTGCTAATTATAATTGTAAGTAATAATGTAATAGTAATACATGCAATACTCACACGTGTATTCTATGCAATCCATTTTTAAAACAATTGTTCTTTGTTACAGCACCACTTTGAAATCGTTTGTTTGTTTGTTTGTTTGTTATGAATTTCTTAATAAAATTTAAAATTGTATTTCTGATTTGTCAAAAAAAAAAAAAAGAAAGAAAAGAAAAGAAAGTTTCCGCGCGCTCGTAAGAGCTGATGACACCACCTCTCCATTGAGATCTCAATGAGGACTGTGATATGTTTTCATACAAGCAACAAGGATATAATATTGCGCTTAGATCTACTTTTGATCTCTGTTTAACTTGTGCTCTCTGTCTTACCTTTTACCTCAGGTATTTCTTAGTTTGATCTAAATCTAGATATTGACTGATCTTTTATCTTCCATTTTCCTGCACTTAAATAGCGGCAAATTAAAAAAAAAAAAACCTTAAGAAAACGACCAAACACTCAGCATGGTTTCCTTTCATGATAAATGGTACTACACATAACAAATGAATTCATAATAAATAGATGAATAAAAAACAACTTACGATTCCTGTTTGTTTTCATTTTAAACTCAGTTGTCTTGGTTTAGATGATAACGGTTAAGCTTTTATATAGAGCAATATCCACTAAACGTGCGAAAGGCGCTTTATAAAGGGTCCCTAACCAACAGCAACACAGCATATAGTACGAGACATGACGCCTGTACTGTAAGGCGATATTACAATTTTATCCCTAGGTGGGGTTCCCGACCTCTCATAGTGGGCAGGGAGGTACATACCGGGTCTTCTATCCCCCTATGTCTGTTTTCCAACTTGCTTTCTGTCTTTGTCTTGAAATGAGATTACTTGGTTTTCTCTTGACCCTGACCGGAGTTCTTGACTGGGAGGGAAACAGTCAAATGTATAGTTA
>NC_088366.1:42767040-42787040 GCF_034508935.2 Berghia stephanieae
TCAATGTTGGCAGGAGACCGTGGAAAGTCTCGACTTTACACATTTTAGCCGCCACGCTTGGCGACTGATAATGAAATTGGATCCTGACCGGAATTTCGCGAAGGCTGCACCGGAATTCGAGGCAGACACAATTGCCAAGAATATAAAGAACCGTAGTAAACCTGTCCTGAATCAGTCAAGCGCGGTGTCCGTAAGACATATAGTACGATTTTTGACTCGCTACCTGCAGATGAAAGTCGGACTGGACATCCCCGTTTAGAATATGGTGCGGCAGTTAGCGATGTGAAGAACGACAAAGCAGCAGGGGTAGATGTCATATATCCCGATATGATGATGCATCTGGGCCCCTGGCCTGGCAATGTCTGACGTTCTTGCAAAAGGAAAACTTCCACAAGTGTGGAAGCACGCCAAGATAGTTGCCATCCTGAAGCCAGGACAACAGGCGAAGGAGGCCGACAGTTACAGACCCATATCACTTCTGAGCTGCCTGGACAAACTTTTGGAGCGTGTACTACTGAACCGATGGGGGCCGGTACTAGACGCTATCCTGTCACCCGAGCAGGCGGGCTTAAGGGAAGGGAGGTGCACCACCGAGCAGGTCATTGTCCTTATATTGAAGCAGGGTTCGAAAGGAAACAGTAAACTGGTGCTGTGTTAAAAGACCTATCAATGACATAAAACACGGTCTGGAGAGATGGGTTAATGCTCAAACTTGCAAAAATGTGACCCTTCGCCTCAAAACGGTATTAAGTCGGGTTGGTTAAAATGTTGAAAATTGAATTTATAGCCAGAAATATCAGACTTGTGTTGAGTTTGTATGTTTTATTGAGGAGAATGGATATCATATTTTAGGGTGCTAATGCCAACAGTTTATATTTTTGACCAGTTTGACATTTAATTCGGCTTTTAAGCATTTGGTTCGTTCCGACATAATACCGTTTTGAGACGATGGGTCACCAATCATAAGGTGCAAAAAGACCTTGAAGTTGTTCTCTTCAATCTTGGGGGAAAGACAATTCCACGTCGCGCTGGGAGACACCACGATAAAAGTCAGGAAACGGAGGAATAGGGTCTCTCAGGGATCTTCTCTGGCGCCAATGTTGTTTAATGTCTACATTAGCGACATGCCGAACACATACCTCCCTGAGGCTGGGATACGCGGACGACTGGGCGCTCATTACTCAAAGTAAAAAGTGGACCCGTCTCGAGAGCGTACTCAATGAGGACGTCACCAGACTCAAATCCTACTTTGACAAGTAGTACCTGAAGATGAACAATTCCAAAACCGTGGCCACTGCATTTCACCTATTCAGTGGCTGACACACCCGTAATCTGAACGTCTTCGCTAGTCTATTGTAGAGTACGTTCCATCAGACCTAACAAACACTGCTACCGAATTACTTATTTTTACTGATAGGTCAAAATGAAATAGAAACAAATCCCCCCAGCCTCTCTCTCTCTCTCTCTTTCTCTCTCTCTCTCTCTCTCTCTCTCTCTCTCTCTCTGTCTTTTCTCTTTCTCTCTCTCTCCCTGCCTCTCTCTCTATCTATCTATCTATCACACACACACACACACACACACACATACACACTTTTTCTCTCTCTCTCTCCCTCTCTCTCTCTCTCTCTCTCTCTCTCTCTCTCTCTCTTTATATATATATATCCCTCTCTCCCTCCCTCTTTGAATACATATATTTTATTTAACCGAAACTTTATAAGTTCAGTTTAAAATTTCATTTTCGGCATCAGGTTCACGTCGACATAATTACCGCTTCATGACGATTGTTCACATATTAATTATAAATATGACGGGCACGGGTCTTCCTTTAACACAACAATATACTTATTACTACAAATACTAGTATTATATATAATAATAGACTTACCCAAGTGTGCAGTTTGGCATGAATCAGTAACCATAGTTCTAGCTCCATCCACGAAGATGGATGTAACTTTCGTGGATATTTTTCGGTAAATATAGACAAAGGACCAGTTGTTTTTAACCAGACCGCTGGACATTAACTCTCCACAAACACCTGGATTGGAACATTGACAGAATTCACAACGTATCCAAAACAAAACAAAAATAAATAAATGTTTTGTTTTTTAAAAATTTGTCACTCATCACTTCAATGTCAGACCTGCCTACTTGAAAATTTAAAAATTCGTATTTTTTAAGGAGATAAAAATAATAGTCGTTGTAATTAACTTTATGGATTAAGGATTTACACTCTCAATGATTCACTTACAATTCAGATCCTTATATACTTGGACATAAACTTTTAATTTTCAATAAGTTTTCATGTCTTAGATATGTTAATGAAATTCTGAAATTGGAGCCGACATTTCGTAATTTCGTATTCCATCGATCTGAAGGAAAAACTCAAAAGTGAGTTTAAAATTAAAATGATGAGAATTATGGAATTATACTTTTTTGTTATTTATACTACTTAATAAGTTTATTCTGCTTAATAAGACATGTAAACTTAACCAGTCTCATCATCATCATCATCATCATCATCATCATCATCATCATCATCATCAT
Source organism: Berghia stephanieae (assembly GCF_034508935.2). Classification (NCBI taxonomy): domain Eukaryota; kingdom Metazoa; phylum Mollusca; class Gastropoda; order Nudibranchia; family Aeolidiidae; genus Berghia; species Berghia stephanieae. The sequence continues at coordinate 42,769,585 of NC_088366.1, forward strand.
CATCATCGTCATATCATCACCTTTTTCATTATCATATCCTCATCAATATCCTTCATTACTATCCTCCTCCACCACCTCATCATCATCATCATCATCATCATCATCATCATCATCATCATCATCATAATCATCACCATCTCCTCCTCCTACTTGTTTTCTTCCCTCCTTATTCTCTCTGGCATTTAGCACAGCTCTTTTCCTCCTCGTCTCCCTCTTTTATCGTCATTATAATTGTATTCCTAATCAATGACCTACCATTCCCATCCCAAATACGTATAGACAGTACACCATTTTCAAAGTACAAATGAAATCCCTTAATCCCGCTTAACTTCAATGGAGACGATTTGTAATCAATCAGAATTCCCTCCCCTGGTTCCTCGGCTAAAAGAAACAGGGATAGAGTGAGGTCCCCTTCCATCAAACTGTCTGTGACGTTGAAATCCACCAAGGTCAACTGGGATCCATCAAAGTAGATAGCATCCTCTGCTGTGTCGCTGCAAACATGTTTGTTTCGAAAACACTGAAAAGTTGAAGAAACAATATTATCACTGTAACAATCAAACAACTCACAATCAATACAATTAAGTGTTGACCATTTGAAAAGCACGAATGCTTTAATGCTGTTATATTAAATTTTTCAGAGTAATATCGTATTGAGAGGAAAAAACAATCGTCTTGCAACACAAATCAGAAAATCGATTTCAGTTTGGAGGAAAAGTTTGATAAATTTCACCCAACAAAACGTTGGATCAACTGACTATTTAGAATACCAAATTATGAGAGTGGAATTTACACAAATCACTTTGCGTTTGATATTTTAAAAATTTGCATGTTTTACTAGAACTTGATTCACATCCTTGTTGTTCAGTTAAATGTAATGATCTTTTAAATACTGCTTGAAAATAGATTTATGTATACGTGTGTTTAATTTTTGAATGTTGGTTAAATTAACTAAGAAAATATTATCGTTTGAAATATATGTCTCATTTTTTTTTTTCTGACCCGATGCATTTTTTTTTCGATTATTTGTTTCATAAATAGTATGCGATTCAGTAAAACGCTTACCAATTATGTGTGTAATAATAATGGCTATATAATATATTGACTCCGCTCAATTGCACATACTCGGGAGTTCAGGTTACGCACCAGCTTTCATGTGCCATTCATGTAGGACCTTCACTTCTGAGTTTTCTACGGGCTTGGAACCGTCACGTTCTAGACATGGCCTCTTTAGAATGTTTTTTATTTATGGTTTTTTAAAAACTATATTTTCTTTTTCATTCATGTTTTATCGACAACAAAATGGGACATTATTGTTTGTTATAAATATAAATCGCAAAGCGTTGATTACTTTCTATTCTGTGCAAGCTGTTTATAAACCTTTGTATTCAATCTCGCCAATCTAGAGGCTGGGATACGCAGACGACTGGGCACTCGTTACTCAGAGTAAAGTGTGGACCCGTCTCGAGAGCGTACTCAGCGAGGACGTCACCAGACTCAAATCCTACTTTGACAAGTGGTACCTGAAGATGAACACTTCAAAAACCGTGGCCACTGCATTTCACTTATGCAGTGGTTGGCACACCCGCAAACTGAATGTCCTAGTCGGGGACCAGCCACTCCCACATGAGCCGCATCCAAAATATTTAGGGGTGACGTTGGATCGCAGCCTTACCTATCGGGTTCATCTCGAAGGGGTTGCCCGGAAGATAGAGAAACGCAACAGTCTTCTGAGGAAGCTGGCGGGATCGACGTGGGGCGCTAGCCAAGCGCTCCTGAGAACGTCCGCACTGGCACTATGCTATTCCACCGCGGAGTATTGCGCTCCAGTGTGGGGTAGAAGCAGAAACGTTGAGAAGGTGGATGTAAAACTTCGCAAGTCGATGCACATAGTGTCGGGAACGCTAGCAACAACCCCTAGAGAATGGGGCCCGGTAATGGCAGCGATCCAGCCCCCCGATGTCCGGAGGGAGACCATTACGGGAAACTGGCTGAGTAAGATCAAAGAGAGAGGGAATGGGGATACCCCTCTCATGCGCATAATGGACGGTGCCCCCGTTTCGAGCCGAAATAAGTCCCGGCAACCCTTGTACGCAGAATCCCTGACTACGGACAGAGCTGCACATACGAGATGGAAGTCGGTTTGGACGAATTCAATCCCTCGTGGGGGCGGGGACCTACACTCCTCTAAGCTTGGTGAGAAGTTGCCAGGCTTTGATACCAGTAAGAGGAGACACTGGGTAGCTGCGAATCGACTTCGGTCGAGGAGCTGCCTAACGGCAAGTGCGTTACATCGGTGGGGTCTAACTTCCTGTCCAATATGTCCACGCTGTGGGCAAGAACCCGAAACGGCAGAGCATCTAGTCGAAAGGTGTGTTGTGACGATGCTACCAGGCGGGTTCGCGACGGTGCACGAATGCGGACCGGACTTTGCTGATTGGGTCGATCGTCATAACATAATAGTGTGAACCATAAGAAGCTGCTGCCAATCTAGATAATCTGCCAAGCGTTCTTCTTGGATGAAGTGGCGTAGTTTATTTACCATGTCAAGTTTTTCAGTGTTTGTCAGGAGCGCTGTGTCACATTCCGATGATTCATCCTCATCTTCATTATCTAGGCATTGTCCTTTATGTGAATGAACGGAGTCCAGTGGTTCCTGAGATGTCACTTTACCACTGGTGGGTATATTGTTGTCCATTGTTACGAATTGATCGAATGCTTTGGCCAAATCCAGAGATCACAGAATATACGGGAAAAATGTGGTTTACTTGACAGACTCTGATGATGCTCTCCGGTCTATTGAAAATTACCAGGACTCTGAAGCCGCACACACTGTGGAGGCCCTTGAGGGCTTATCTGATAAAACAGGAAAAATTGTGCTGCAGTGGATTCCAAGTCATGTAGGTATATATGGAAATGAAATTGCTGATCAACTGGCCAAAGAAGGAGCCCAAAAGGAACAACCGAAGTCGTCAATCACTTACCATCAGCAAAAGAAAATAATAAAGCTAAAAATAGACAAAGAAAGAAATGACACACACCTGGAACACAACAAGCAGGATCCAATCCATGCCATTCAGCGAAGTAGCCAAGTCACTCTATTCCGCCTCCGATTAGGACACAATAGACTAAGAGGACATATGTTTACAAAGCTAGGTATTGGAACAACCCCTTATTGCCCATGTGGAACCAACCATGAAACCACTTTACATGTGCTTATGGATTGCCCATTATACAACGTGCAACATTCGAACCACTGGGTCACCCCAACAACACTCAACACAAAGCTCTATGGTGAGGCTGAGGACCTAAAGCGGACCACAGACTTCATAGCAGATATCGGACTGCAGCCATAGATGTCCATCAGAGGAACGAAGAAGAAGAAGAAGTCCAATCACGGTGTAGCGATAAAGCGGCGACTTAGTGCGACTAAGCGAAGCGATTATCTAAAGAAAAAAATCCGTTATTCGGGAATGTGTAGCGTATAAGCGGAGTGTGCCATTAAGCGATGTGCGATTAAGCGGAGTGAACTATATATATATATATATATCTTAAGATTTGTGTTTTATCATTTATTTGTATATCTTACTGCCCCGTAGAAATATTATTATTCTCACATGTGTATTATTTTCACAATGATCGACACAGCTTAGGGACATAATTATTTTCGTATTACTCTAAAAAGTAATCGATTGACGAGGGATGAGCATTTGCTGTCGTTGTTATGTATCAACATGAAAAAGGATAGAATATGTCATATTCTCACTAACCTCAAAATAAGCAGGGAAGATCGGAGAACTGGGTCCAATCATACCGTAAGCATCAGTCATTGGACACAGGGGCCATAACTGTTTAATTGGGTAGTTATAGGTAATTCTCGGAGTTGTCACACTTGTACAAGAAGGGGTTTCACACCCTGCATCCGCAGCTGTACTGGAAGTAGATGTAATTGTAGCTGTAGTTGTATCACTTGTTGTGGATGTAGTTGTTATCGCGGTCGTGGTCGTCAGGCCTTCCACAGCACAATCCGTCGCCACGCCAGCTGTAGATAACACGATGCGCTTCTTTAAGGCAGTCAATCAGCGACATAGATATTTTCTTACGAAACAAATTAAATGCTACTTCGTCATAAAATAGATAGAGAAAAAAATAGCATTGACGAAAATGTCGAGTTCTGAGAGTGAAGATAAAAGAGGAGAAAGGTAGGGATGATGATGATGATGATGATGATGATGATGATGATGATGATGATGATGATGATGATGATGATTACCGGGAAGTAGAATGACAAGAAAAAAAAGGAAGATGCAGATGATAAGGATGGAGAAGTTGTAAGGTAAAATCGGAGGACAATGTCACGTTGATGCAAGAATGTAAACAAAACTACTCACACAGATCTCCAACAAGAGCTGACGTGTTAATGAAGGAGTGTAAAATATCTAATGTGGATGCGTTGAGATCAATGATGTCATCGTAGATGGCCAGACAACACACTCGCCCCCTAAATGACGTCAAGTTGGGTGGCACAGCTTGTGCAATCAGAATTCGTCCTTCATTTAGAAATCCGTATTGTGATACTGGAGGGAAGAGGAAAGGTTTTGTTTTTTTTTAACAAAAAAAATTCTACCTGGAAATATTAAAAATGAATGAACGATGTGCATGAAACATTATTTTATCCATTAAGAGCCGCTTCGGGGCTTAATGATACATCTTGAATGTAGAAACTATATCAGTAAAGAAAGAAAAATCTATTGCATTGCCTAAGTCAACGTGATACTAGGCTGCTAGAAGCTGAGGACTGTAAAAAGTAGTGGATAAACAAAAATGATTATAACAGCTTCAATAAAGAACAAAATGCCATCACGAAACGTTTCGGGCTCAATTCCCTTCCTCAGCCAACAACAATAAAAATTAAAACATAAATACACCAGTTAAAATCCCAGATAGACGGCCGTCTTTCTGGGTTTTTAAGGATCGTATTTAGGTCTTTATTGGTCTTTTTTTATTGTTGGTTGAAGAAGGGTTTTGAAGCCGAAACATTCCGTGTCGGCATTTTGTTCTTTTGTTTTGAAGCTCTTATATTCATTTTTGTTTAGTAATATAATTGCACTGCCACATCTACCACAACAATCTTGAGAGGAATTTATGATCTTCAAATGAGCACGCAAAAAAAAAAAAAAAGAAAAAGAAAGAAAAAACTTTCATTATCCCCTTGCAACGTAAATCTATGTTAAACCCCTATCTGTAAATCTGAACTCATATCGACACTAAAGTAACACTGTTTTTGACATCAAACTGTCAAGCAGCTTTGTGGTCTTTTGGTATGACACTCGCCTTCTGCCCGACGGTCCCTGGTTCGAGTCCCCTGAGTACGGTGCAAATTTGAGTCCTTGGAAAAAGGTCTTTTATTCAAATTCTCTCACCGTACTCAGGTGCACCCTTCCGGTAACAGCGTTGTCTCTGTCGAAAAAAATATAATAATGCTTTACACGCATTGTATCTCATCCTATATATAATGTTAAGTGTAGCAGTTTTCTAGGTACCCTTTGTAAAGCGCTTAGATCACATTGGGTGGATATTGTGCAATATAAAGCTCAAGTTTTGCGTTTTGTTTTTGATGTTTGTTTTCTTTTCGTTTTGGTTATTTTTCGTTTGTTTGTTTTTTTGTTGTTTTTTTTTGTTTGTTTATTTATTTTTGATATTTTAATTAATTTATTTATTTTTGTTGTTGTTGTTGTTCATCAAGCCTCTTTGGTAATTCTCTAGCCGAGGATCCGAGTCTCTTTCCATAAGATGTTCACCCAGTTAACGGTAACTATAATAATTTAAGGCTGATCACAGGTTAAGTTTGCTTAAGGGACCGAGTTACAGGCGGTATAACTGGTACATGGTATGTTTGGATAGGAGATTTGGGCCAAACAAATTCTAAAGTTCTCGGAAAAGACACGAAAGACAAACATTAACATAAAGCTATTCCCATAAAGGATTGGTCGGGTCCGGTATAAAAACGACCGTGCATTCCATTGGCCTTACCCAGGATGGATGTGACAAGTGGACTAGTGGAGATAAGAACATACAAAAGCTTGCATCAAACGAAGCTACCATCGGAACATGGAACTTCCGTACATTATACAAATACAAAACTGGAAAGGTAAAAGAACTTGAACACGAACTAGAACGTTGCCAATAGGACAAATGTATTAAGATTGAGTGGAGTAAGGTGGGCTGGATTTGGTGAAACTGTTACAGAAAGCGAGAATAAGATCAGCTGCAATGGAAAAGAAAAACAATATGAGCAAGGAGTGGCAATCATAGTCCAGGAAGTAAATGGTTATTAAGTGGATCATTGAATGCACACCAAAATTACCGGAACCTGGGTGTCGGCCAAACCTAAAATCAAACCATCGTACACATTTACGCACCAACATCTGACTATAGCGATCAGGAAACCGATGAATTTTGTCAAGTTTTAGAAGACACCTTTGAAAACACACCAAAGAAGGATATCTTAATCGTTCAAGGAGAGTTTGATGAATTTACTGGTACAGTGGGCCAGTTTGGCATAGGAGAGACCAATGACAGAGGGTCTCGTCTCCTTGAGATTTTAAGTGCCCATAAACTTATTATGGCAATCACCCTGTTTCCTCATTCCTCACAAGCAATTTCGTTAGTCAACTTCGCATTCTCCAAACGGGAAGGCACATAATAAAATGTATTTGATCAGGATGTCAAGACGCTTCAAATCGAGTATTTACAGAGCCAGAACCAGAACTTTTCTGGGGTTGACACAAGAAGCGTCCATGACATGGTCTTTCTAATAATGAAAATTAAACTAGAAAAGAAGTCCCTTCCAACATTAAATTTGACTAGGAAAAATTAAAATACCTGAACAATCGCATAGATGTTCCGGGCTCAGAAAGGTGAACGATTTGCTCCTCTTACACCCCCCTCCCCTCACTTGGACATCGACATAGACGACCTCACAAATATATTCAACGAGGTAGTTCGAGAGACAGTAGAGGAGGTTCTTGGTCGATATAGGATGAAATACCAACCTGGGCTAAAAACTCAATCCTTGACCTATGTGACCAAAGGTGTGCTCTGAAAAAGAACAAGTACACGAGTGAAGAAGGAAACAGTTTCAATCGCAACACCAGCGAACAAATCAAAACAAAGATGTGACAAGCCAAAGAAAAATGGATTTAAGACCAATGTCTCGCCATCGACCCTCAGTTAAAATATGTGATCAGGGAAAGCAGCTTACAACACTCTCAAAAGTTTGACAAAATAGCAACGGCCCAATTCATCTGCAAACACGTGTTCTCAAAAGATGGATTGAATATTGTCAAGAACTGTATAACTTCACTAACTAGCCAGAATCGGTATTATTGAAAGAATAAAGCCAACAAGGATACCTTCATCTTTGCCCCACAAGCAGAAGAGGTCATCCACAATCTACCAATCGGTAAATCACCTGGACCTGAAAACATACCCGGATATCTCATAAAACATAGTGGTGAAGAAATGACCAGAATCCTATCAGCAACCTGTCAGCAAATCTGAGAAAAGAAACAATGGTCTACGGTCTGGACCCCACCTCTCATCATCTCACTTCCCTAGAAAAGTAAATCTGAGACAGTGCCAAAACTATCGCACAATCAACCTAATTAGTCATGTAAGCAAAATCATGCTGAGGATTATTCTCAATCGCCCGAAAATAAAAACTGAAGACCACCTAGCTGAAGGGCAGGCTAACACTCGGTTTGTGACCTGTAAGTCAAAGATTAGAATTCCACTACAGGCAGTGGAAAGTTGAGTCATTGAAAAGGGTTCTTGATTCACATCTTCTCACTTTTTCAAGTCTAAAACGAGTAATGGGTAACAGCGTTTATCTCTGTTGAACAATTAAAATAGCGCCCTAAATGATAAGCATTGCTGTTTGCCTGGACCATCTATAAAGATATCCCTTTTGATAGATATTCCGCTATATAAAATCTCATGTTTAAAAAAAAATAATCATACATCAAAAGAAGACTTTTGAATACTATCAAACTGGATTTTTTATCACTGTTTCTCCAACTTTAAATGGACAGTAGATACCCATCTTTTGCAGTCCTCTGAATACGCGCTAGTCAGTCGTAAGGCCCAGCTAGCTATTTTCTACTGAATAGACATTAGGGCCATGTTGAGGGTTAAAAAAGAAGTCGAAATGAAGAAAAATCGAATAATTCACCCTGGTTCCGTGGCCATCCACTCATGCGATTTCCACTGTAACCCAAAACGCCCCTATGTGATATTGAATACATAACAGATCAAAAAGAATAACCGTAATGGAGTGACTGTGGTTATCAGATTTATCGATCGGTTGGAATCAATGAAATCTCGGATTGATTTTCCAATTGTTTTCTTACAACACAAAAAGGAAAGTTGAATAATTAAAGCCACGTGTGACCAGTTGTCTCCAAACGGTGTTAATTTGGAATGAGACTGATGCTTACAATTGATTTTTAAGCTCAGCTCATGATATCGGAGTTAAAATAAATGCTTTTATAGAAGGAACAAAATTGACGTCACTCAGTTCTTTGTTATTGTTTTTTAGCCAGCCATTTTATGAGTAGCTCTCACTAAGTTGTATTAATCAGATTACGTTATATCCGACTGGCAGATGTTTTCAGTTAAAAAAAAACAAACAAACTGAACGCATAGCATCAATAGAGGAACGTAAATTTTGTTTCTAAAACTTTAAAAAAATTGTATTTCCAAATATTAAAATTTCATTTTCCTCATAATATAGTTCATTCTGACATAATACAAGATTAACGCGACGGGTCACATTAATATGGCCCATACTACTATTCCATCTTCACAAAACCCAGGCCTGAACAAGTAACCCAACGTACATTCATCAAACGCATTTATACACTTTGGATAGAAAACGTTTACCGAGATGATCTTCAACTTGCACCAAAAAAAAAATCCCCCCAAAAAAAAAAAAAAAAAAAAAAAAAAAACAAAGAAAAAACGAAAAGAAATTAAAAAATTAACCGAGATTTTTAAAAGATACATTCGTATTAAATTTCTGTACATTCTCGTGGTTAAGAGAGTAGTTTTGTTTTGTTTTTAGTTTGTCTGATTTTAGGTTGTTATTATTATTTTTTTGTTTGTTTTGTTTTGTTTTTTGTTGTTTTATTTTTTTTTTAAATTTATTTATTTATTGATTTAAAAAAAATAATTTTTAAACAAATTGTCAATCATCATAATCGATGGCTAGGCGAAGTAAAAGTTTTACTACCAAAATGAAAATAGACGTTTTGTCAGAGGATAACAATACGTTTTTGTCCGATGTTTCCAATAGGGGTTGGGTGGATAATGAAATGAGGACTGAATCAAGCTCGCCAATGCCTCTCGGCCAAGAAATGAAGAAATGCACACACCGGAATAAACAACCGGATTGATTGGAAGTCAGAGGCTGGAATCAAATAATAATAATATAATGATGATAATAATAATAATAATAATAATGATAATAATATTACAGTAATGGCAAACAAGAAACAAAGCTTGGTTCAGGTTGACTGTCCAGAAATAGTTTCAATTAACAAAATTGATTCCAGTCATATTATCATAATATACATAGATCAATATGCATACACAAAGCAACTCTAACATAACAACGATATCAACATCACAGAAATAACAATGGTAAAAGTAAAAACGATGGTAAAGATGATAAACCATTGTGAGGAGTGTCATCATCATCATCATCATCATCATCATCATCATCATCACCATCATCACCATCACCATCATCATCATCATCATCATCATCATCATCATCATCGTCATCATCATCATTATAATCATCATCATCATTGTCATTATCATCATCATCATCATCATCATCACAGTTATTATTATTAACATAATAATAATTATTATTATCACTATTACTATTATTATTATCATCATCATCATCATCATCATCATCATCATCATCATCATCAACATCATCATCATCACAATTATTATCATTATTATTACCATCATCATCATCATCATCATCACATCATCATCATCATCATCATCATTATTATTTATTATTATTATTATTATTATTATTATTATTATTATTATTATTATTATATTATTATTATTATTTATTATTTCATCATCATCATCATCATCATCATTATTATTATTATTATTATTATTATTATTATTACTATTATGGTTATGATTATTATTATTATTATTATTATTATTATTATTATTATTATTATTATTATTATTATTATTATCATTATTATTATATACAACGAATAAAGCTGTAAGAAATGGAACTTGGAATTCTGGACATTATATTTGAATGTTTTGATGTTGTTCAGTGAATTTTCATTATCGGCCTTTGAACTCTCTCGTCACTATCACTATCACCATCAAACACAACGCAAAGGACGGTTTTTACCATCTATCAATAAGAAAAGTACTCAACAAATAAAAACCAAGCCACTTTACGATCGTCACCCAGCAATAATATTATGTGCGACCAGCCATATTATTATTAATGCTTTGTATGTTTTCTCTTCCAGTTCGATGGGTTTACTTTTACGTTTCTTCTAAGGAAGCCCAGGGTCCTGTTGGCTGTCGTGACCCACTTGAGATTTGATGTGGTTGTAATTCTCAAGTATTTGGCAGAATTTACGTCCTCAGGTAATGTGTAGACGTCTAGTTGTATTTATTTATATTGGGGTTAGTTATGGAGATTTCATTGTATTTTTCAGGATGGAACTCATGATGGTGTTTCTGCTTCCATTTTACGAATTTGTCTAGATCGTTTTGCACAGTTCTAGTCGCATCCGTTTTTGTTTTTAAAAAAAATAAATACGCAATTGTGCTGTCTCCAAATAGTTGATGACTTCTGACTTGAGGTTTGTGGTTATAGCGTTGATACATAAGAGGAACAACGATTTCAAAGAACTGAGCCTTGAGGAACTCATAACTACATAGCGAGATGATTCGCCCACAAAGATTGAGTATTGTTATTTATAAACTATTCCCATCCATCTGTTGACGTTTCCATTTATGCCACATTTTCTTAACTTTTAGCACTAGAGATTATGATTCATCCAAGGAGTTGTCCTTGGATTCATCTTATCAAAAATCCATGATCAGTACATCAGTTTGTTTGGTTTGGTGAAGGTGATTTTACTTGTATTAATAGGAAATTCTAGGTCAATGTATATTTCATTTGGCAATTGCCTACAAGAAACCTTTTAACTCACTCAACCCTAACACCGACTATATCCGTAGTTAACCCGGGTTACTTTTACCCCATGAATATTATTACATTTTTCTGAGACAAATTATAGGCGTAGTATCAAAGCTAATGTTTTTAATTTTTACAAGTTAATGGTAATTGAATAAAACTATCTATGAACATGCTTATTTTTAATACATTTTTTCCAGTTTTGAAAAGTAGCAAAAATCTCTAGGATTGAGTGAGTTAATTGAATTGGATCGTAACGACAGTCTTTCTTATTCACTATTTTTAATCTGGATTTATAGTATTGTATGTTTTATATTTGGTGTCAAAAATACTTGATTTTCCTGGGACCACAAACAGTCCCAAGGGAGGTCGGGGGTATCGTTAGTTTCGAGGTGGGCGACAACCAAGCACTGGTACGATTAGTTTTTCGTTGATTTTGTACACCACGATTTAAAGTTATAAAGATTGAAGAATGAAAATGTTGCTGCTTGAAGCTCGAAGGAAAAAAAAATATAGATAAGAAATTAATTGTAAGCTTCAATTTATTAGACGAAGACAGATACTGTGGACGTTTCGGGTAGTCCCTTTATCAACAAAACACGATGAAACACCCGAAACGTCCACAGTATCTGTTTTCGTCTAATAAATTGAAGCTTATAATTTAATATTTATCTTTATTTTTAATAGATTAAATCATACTGACCGAAGTCGAGGTTTGATCAATACTCATTATATTGTTGCAACATAACCATAATGGCTAGGATTGATGTTGTTGATCGAATCCATTTTTAAAATCTCAAAATTAACAACTAAAACTCTGTTTAAAATATTGAAATTTACAGGAATAGAAACACAGGCAAATCACACACACACATGGAGACCGTCTAGATATAAAATTCCAATTAGAATACACATTATTTCCGTAAAGTACTTTTTTTTTAACCCACAGAGCTCGTAAGATGTTACTTTGTTCATTAAGCCAGTTTATAAACAATAAACTCGAACCACGGACCTACTGATATCATACCACAAGACCCAAAAGCCGTAAGAAAAAGAACAAGATAACATTGAACGGTCAGGGTTCTTCAAACAACAACAAATGCAATTAAAACGGTATTACGTTACATAGAATACATAAATTTCAAGTGTTTCTAGATTCTAAGTAAAACATCGTTTTAATTAACCAGTAGTTTTGTTACCAATCAAAATATGGAATTTGTGACAAAACTTCACACGTACTCGGACAAACATATTTGTTCGTTTATAAATAATAACGTGAATAAAATCGACCTCTCTCTGATCATTGTTGTTATTTTTCACACCCCCAAATGGGTGACTAGTTAACACACGATTTTCTCGATCATATTGTAACGTTTAAGTTTACACATACGTTTCTGTGTTGGTTTTATTCATCAAGCGGTAGAACAGTAGGTATTTTACTAAGATACATACCATCGATAGTAACACCTGTGTAGTTTGCTATGTTTACCAATCATTGTCATTGTTTACATTATGACGACTGTCCGAGGGGCGTGGTTATCTAAGTGTCTATATAACCGGTAGACTTTTGACCAATCAAAACATGGAATTTATGACACACCTTCACATGTGCTCGGGCAAACATAGTTGTTGTTTATAGATAGTATGCGCTTGGCTAAGAAGCTCATAACATTGCCATCCGGAAGTACTCGTATAATGGACCAACACACTAAACTGTGTGTATCCATGAACGTTTATAGTCTGGTTAATACAGTTCATAAACGCGGATGGCAAAAAACAATAACAAAGACCTGGGTGACGTCATCTTCGAACTATCTATTTTTTTGCCATCCGCGTTTATGAGTAATGCTCACTGAACTGCTTTAACCCGACTATAAACGTTCATGGATACACACAGTTTTGTGTGTTGGTCCGTTATACTTCCGGATGGCAATGTTATGAGCTTCTTAGCCAAGCGCATACTATATATAAACAATAACGTGATTGAAATCGACCTCTCTCGGATCATTGTTATTGTTTTCATAACGCCAAATGGGTGACTAGTTATCACATGATTATCTCGATCATACTATAACCGTTTACGTTTACTCATAGTTTTCTGTGTTGGTTCTATTGATCAAGCGGTAGAACAGTGGGTATTTTACTTAGACACATATCATAGTAAAACATGTGTAGTTTGCTATGTTTACCAATCACTGCCATTGTTTACTTTATGACGACTGTCCGAGAGGCGTGGTTATCTAGGTGTCTATTAAGGCCTTCATCGTCTATTTCCATATTTTATTTTCAGTGGATCACAATGACTATAATTCCTACCATCCACATTGGAGGCCTGGTCGCTAGATGTCTCAGAGTTGGTTGCTGGGTCGCCGTCGCTGGCTTCGTCATCGGGCACGTCATCATCAGAGTCGGTCTCAACGTCGCTTTCAGTTTCAGTATCGCTTCCATCATCGCCACCATCGCCGCCAGTTTCATCGTCACTGTCATTACCTCCTACACTAGACCCAGCGCCCTGGCTTGCGTTTATATTTCCTACTCTCAGCCGTCATGGTAGATTGAAAATAGAGCAAATCAACATTTGTCTTTGGTTTGGCTTTGTTTTTGTTTTTGTTTTTTTTTTTTTTTTTGGGGGGGGGGGGTTGGGGGTTTTGGGGGGGGGGGGGCTGTGTGTGTTTGTTTGTTTGTTTTTTTTTTTTTTTTTTTTTTTTGTTGTTCTTTTTTTTTTGTAATATATATTTTTGTTGTTTTCTATTTGTGTTTGTTAAATACTGTTTTGTGTGTGTGTGTGTGTGTGTGTGTGTGTGTGTGTGTGTGTGAAAGAGAGAGAAATAGAGAAGAGAGAGAGAGAGAGAGAGAGAGAGAAAGAAAAGTGTGTGTGCGTGTGTGTGTGTGTGTGTGTGTGTTTAAGTACGCACGTGAGAAAATTAGAGAAGTTGGTCTAAAATTAGAGCATATAAGCAAAACATCTCGTATTGACAATTGGAAGGATGGACCATGTTGGAGACCGACAGAAGCACTTGGACTTACTTAGAACGACAATAGCAGCGATAAAGAAAAGAAACGCACTAGAGTGAAAGTGAAATTGAACAGTGCCATACAAAGTAGTGAATGATAGCGAGCTAAAGCATCGGTATTATATTTTGGACAATATCTTGCTTTGGTTTGAGAGTATATCCATTACAGCATTGAGACCATAACAATTTCGGCTATCAGACCTGCAACCTGTACACGTTGTACACGTAACATTGAACGGTGAGGGTTCTTCAAACAACAACAAATGCAATTAAAACGGTATTACGTTACATAGAATACATAAATATCAAGTGTTTCTAGATTTTAAGTAAAACATCGTTTTAATTAACCAGTAGTTTTGTTACCAATCAAAATATGGAATTTGTGACAAAACTTCACACGTACTCGGACAAACATATTTGTTCGTTTATAAATAATAACGTGAATGAAATCGACCTCTCTCTGATCATTGTTGTTATTTTTCACACCCCCAAATGGGTGACTAGTTAACACACGATTTTCTCGATCATATTGTAACGTTTAAATTTACACATACGTTTCTGTGTTGGTTTTATTCATCAAGCGGTAGAACAGTAGGTATTTTACTAAGATACATACCATCGATAGTAACACATGTGTAGTTTGCTATGTTTACCAATCATTGTCATTGTTTACATTATGACGACTGTCCGAGGGGCGTGGTTATCTAAGTGTCTATAGATAGTATGCAGATGACATCACTCAGGCCTTTGTTATTGTTTTTGCCATCCGCGTTTGTGAGTTGTTCTCACTAAACTGTATTAACAAGACTTTAAAAGTTCATGGTTACACAGAGTTTGTGTGTTGGTCCGTTATACTTCCGGATGGCAATGTTGTGAACTCCTTGGCCAACCGCATTCTATCTATTGGTTTGTTGCTTGTCAGAGAGATGTTTTGAGCACGAAACTTTCCGTGCTAAGCATATCAAATTGTAAAGTATAGTGAATGACTTTGCCTAATACCATAGACATAAATTTGTTTTTATAGAGACACTTTTACTATCGGGGAGATTGGTAAATGGAGACTACGAATCATGTAATGCGCGGGCACGGGTTCGATTACAATTAACCGGTAGACTTTTGACCAATCAAAACATGGAATTTATGACACACCTTCACATGTGCTCGGGCAAACATAGTTGTTGTTTATAGATAGTATGCGCTTGGCTAAGAAGCTCATAACATTGCCATCCGGAAGTACTCGTATAATGGACCAACACACTAAACTGTGTGTATCCATGAACGTTTATAGTCTGGTTAATACAGTTCATAAACGCGGATGGCAAAAAAAAACAATAACAAAGACCTGGGTGACGTCATCTTCGAACTATCTATACGACATCTTCGAACTATCTATAGATAGTATGCAGATGACGTCATTCAGGCCTTTGTTATTGTTTTTGCCATCCGCGTTTGTGAGTTGTTCTCAGTAAACTGTATTAACCAGACTATAAAAGTTCATGGTTACACAGAGTTTGTGTGTTGGTCCGTTATACTTCCGGATGGCAATGTTGTGAACTTCTTGGCCAAGTGCATTCTATCTATAGATAGTTCGACGATGACGTCACTCAGGTCTTTGTTATTTTTTTTTTTGCCATCCGCGTTTATGAGTAATGCTCACTGAACTGTTTTAACCCGACTATAAACGTTCATGGATACACACAGTTTTGTGTGTTGGTCCGTTATACTTCTGGATGGCAATGTTATGAGCTTCTTAGCCAAGCGCATACTATATATAAACAATAACGTGATTGAAATAGACCTCTCTCGGATCATTGTTATTGTTTTCATAACGCCAAATGGGTGACTAGTTATCACATGATTATCTCGATCATACTATAACCGTTTACGTTTACTCATAGTTTTCTGTGTTGGTTCTATTGATCAAGCGGTAGAACAGTGGGTATTTTACTTAGACACATATCCTAGTAAAACATGTGTAGTTTGCTATGTTTACCAATCACTACCATTGTTTACTTTATGACGACTGTCCGAGAGGCGTGGTTATCTAGGTGTCTATTAAGGCCTTCATCGTCTATTTCCATATTTTATTTTCAGTGGATCACAATGACTATAATTCCTACCATCCACATTGGAGGCCTGGTCGCTAGATGTCTCAGAGTTGGTTGCTGGGTCGCCGTCGCTGGCTTCGTCATCGGGCACGTCATCATCAGAGTCGGTCTCAACGTCGCTTTCACTTTCAGTTTCAGTATCGCTTCCATCATCGCCACCATCGCTGCCAGTTTCATCGTCACTGTCATTACCTCCTACACTAGACCCAGCGCCCTGGCTTGCGTTTATACTTCCTACTCTCCGCCGTCATGGTAGATTGAAAATAGAGCAAATCAACATTTGTCTTTGGTTTGGCTTTGTTTTTGTTTTTGTTTTTTTGGTTTGTTTTTTTTTTTTTGTTTGTTTTTTTTTTTTTTGTTTTTTTTTTTGTAGTATATATTTTTGTTGTTTTCTATTTGTGTTTGTTAAATATTGTTTTGTGTGTGTGTGTGTGTGTGTGTGTGTGTGTGTGTGAAAGAGAGAGAAAGAGAGAAGAGAGAGAGAGAGAAAGAGAGAGAGAGAGAGAGAAAGAAAAGTGTGTGTGCGTGTGTGTGTGTTTAAGTACGCACGTGAGAAAATTAGAGAAGTTGGTCTAAAATTAGAGCATATAAGCAAAACATCTCGTATTGACAATTGGAAGGATGGACCATGTTGGAGACCGACAGATGCACTTGGACTTACTTAGAACGACAATAGCAGCGATAAAGAAAAGAAACGCACTAGAATGAAAGTGAAATTGAACAGTGCCATACAAAGTAGTGAATGATAGCGAGCTAAAGCATCGGTATTATATTTTGGACAATATCTTGCTTTGGTTTGAGAGTATATCCATTACAGCATTGTGACCATAACAATTTGGGCTATCAGACCTGCAACCTGTACACGTTGGCGTGATCAAATTTTGAAAGGGGGTATTTATTTATTTTATTTTATTTATGTATTTTTTTTTTTTTTTGTCTCAACACGAAATGAAGTAAAGTCATATACTTTTTTCTTAAAATGGACATCTTACACGGACGTAACACTAGGATTAAGTGGGTCTGAATTAGCCGCTCTTGGTCCATGTAAACGCCCCTCTACTTTTTAAC
>NC_088366.1:42792040-42794540 GCF_034508935.2 Berghia stephanieae
GTTTGTTGTTGTTTTTTTTTGGGGGGGGTTTTTTGTTGTTGTTGTTGTTGTTGTTTGTTTGTTTGTTTGTTTTTTGTGTGTTTTTTTTTGGGTTCAATTTCTATGAGTTTCATTCTCGATGTTCGTTGTCTCAATGAAACTGCCATTGGTCTAAATATGGAATTGACAGTCGACGATGGACATCATTGCAGTCTATAACAGTCGACAGTCAATATCACGTGTGTTGCTAATTCCCCCTTTAGAAATCTTTTGCGCTGTAAGTGTGAATCTTTCCTGCCTTCACGTAGTAGAGAGGTGATGATATCCGCTCAAAATAGCCGAATTGGTCACCGTACCTTCTAGGCAAGTGACTAGCTAGTCCGAGACTAGAAAGCGTTCATGAAATTCGATTTTTTTAGACACTTGCTTTGCTTGAGCTTAAGACTAGCTAGTCATTTACTAGATTAGTAAATTACTAAATAAATAGTCCTCGTTCATGAAAACGGGTCCAGATTATAGTACCTTTAGTTAGGGTTGCGGGGGTTCGGGGGGGGGGGGGTGGTAATAATAGTAAAATAATAGAATAATTGCATATTCGATAATAGAAAAAAATCCTCTCTTTAGGCGTGCTGTGAAACCACGGAAGTCCTTCCTTGTTATATTCATTTTTGTTTATTATTTTTTACAGTCCACAGTTTCTAGCAGTACTGGTACGATATATCCTCTGGCGGATGTTATGAGTATTTTAAACGCAAAGCATTAATAATAGGAATATTAACTGAAGTCGGAAACTTACTGACCTCGAGGTCGCTTCTCGTAAACACAGTGCTTCACTTCCGAGTTAAGAAATTGCCTTTAACGGTCAAAATTGTTGTAAAAATATCAATACAAAAAGGATTTCTAGCAGGTCCAGTATGAAACGGATATATGGTGAAGTAATAAATAACACAACGTGAAGCGCAACGAGCAGGGTAAACCTGTGGGGGGGGGGGAGTGTATAAAAATCCATATCTTTTATCTTTTATTTTTCAATAGAGCATCTACATAGCGCAATATCCACTAAACGTGATCAAAACGCTTTTCAAATCCATAGCCAACAGCAACACTTAACATGTAGGACAAGACATAACATCTTTGAGGCGAAATTACAATTTTTTTTATAGACACCACCACCACCATCACACCACCGCCACAATACACACATACCACACAGACACGTCGTGGACACAAATAAATACGTTAACTTCGAAATCGGGTAATTAATCACGTTCCTCGTGTGATTTTGACTAATTTTGGGTCGCTGATACGAAAATCGTATTAATTTTGTTAATTTAACAAATATTTTTGATTTTTTTTTAGAACGAATATGAAAACCCACCCGCGGCAAAACCAAAGAAACCGCTGCTATGCTATCAGGCCTCGATGGTCGCCAGCTCGCAGATGAATAAATGTCAGGCGGGTCTTGAAGTTGGGCGGAAATCCGTCAGATAAAAGTGAAATTCCTCGTTTACACGTTCATTTTCATGAGATTTAGTCCGTTATCCCACGATTTGTGAATATCCGTAGTGCCGTGGGTGAATTAACTGCACGTCTAAATGGGTCATTGGCCTTAGCAGGTCAGATATTCGAATGCAATTGATGATTCGCGCGTTAATAAGCATTAACCAATCAGGATATTTCCTGCCATTTACACATTCCCGTCCCCTTTATTATCTATTTCCATTCTACGAAAAGGACATCCAAACAGACATAATATATGTCAGGCCCAATAAGTGAGTATATCTCACAATATTTTGACACACTGGTGAAGGAATTGCATCGCAACACCTGACGACATTGTGCACTTTTTAAAAATATGGCGTTGTTAGTAATGCTCAAGATCTGTGGGTTGTTTGCTTCGGATGATATGCAAGTATTTAAGAGGGCTAATAATTTGCGTGAACGGGACCGATTAGAGATAGACGACGATTGGGATTGTTTGGAAGCTGCCCACTTGTTATTATGACATCCGAAATGCTATCGCCGATTTTTGACCAATCAACGAATGCTCATTTGATGGCTCGCTTGTCAACATGTCTCAGCTCATCCCTTGATTTATGATTAGGCATCACAGGCGGTACATGCTGTATAACTTCAAAAATCTCAGGACATCATACCTGGAAAGCGATATCCACCCACCTGTCAGTGGACAGAACTTTTATGTTGAAATTAGGGCTCTGTAAAATGTTATATCATGGTAGGCTCCGCCCTCTCTTTCTATTCTGTAGATGTAGACGGCGATAGCATTTCGGATGTCATAATAACAAGTGGGCAGCTTCCAAACAATCCCAATCGTCGTCTATCTCTAATCGGCCCCGTTCACGGCTCACGGTCATCGGTTGATTTCAGGGGCAAAGTATACTTTATTTTAAAATTTCGAGTAAAAAAGAAAACCATTGAAATGTTATTCGATTAGTTTTAATAAAATATACGATAACTGACGCAATTTTCAAAAGCTGTGTGTTGATTGAATAACTCGAGA
>NC_088366.1:42799540-42822040 GCF_034508935.2 Berghia stephanieae
CTGCATGACCCAGCGACAGACACTTCGACTGGATGATCTTAGGAAAAGCATTTTGCGAAGTTTCTTCTGTCCACACAGCAGTGATTGAATGGCTAATTCTGTTAGATCTGTCGGAAAATACACTGTAGAAAGTTTTTTTAAAAAGGTAGACCAGCACCTTACCCAAAGAGTGGTAAGCAATTTGTTTAACACAACATAAACTGGGATAAACTCCATCGGCTTTACTTTATGGCTCTAAAGAATTACATTTACTTTTTTTTTTTTTCATCTCATTATTTGCTTCATTAAAAAATTTTCAGTGTTGAATAATGTCTTGTTTGTTTAATGACCTTCTGAAAAGAAAAAAAAATGGTGTATTAATTATTTTGATGCTTGTTTCAGATGGATATCCAGAACCAAATTCGAGGCGTCATATCCAACATGGTGTCACAACAAAATGGCCACGATGAAGGAATTAGTGAACTAGAAGTGATGGAAAACTTGCGAGATAAAGGGGTTGTGGATGAGATTATGAGGCACATTCAGGTTAACTCTAATCAGAATGGCAAGCCATCATCTCACTTTACAGATGTAAACAAACATGTCAGTCAACAAAATGTTCAAAAAGGTAAAGTGATAAGACTATGTTGTAAAAAGTAGTGAATAAACATGAACAAAATTAGTTCAAAAAAGAAGAAAAAATGCATGCAGAACATTCTGTTAGATCTGTCGGATATTATTATTATTATTCAATGATTCTTTCTTTCTTTCATTTTTTGTCTATTTATTCAATCATTTATTTATATAGTCCTCATTATTTTAAATCTTACTTCTATTTCCAACAGCAAACATTGATCCATCTCGGCGCTACCTGTATTTTCTTGCCCAGGGAGGGAAAGCCTTTCTTGAGCAACTCGAGGATCCTCATGCCCCACCAGACCAGAAAGTAACGGCATACTTTACCGTCCATGTTTACTTCAGAAATCAGCGTTTTAGATCTAGACCTGTCCCTTGTGCATGTGACCCTGTGTTTGACGAAGGATTTTTATTAGAGCTACACAAAGAAGATGCTGGTCAGTAATTGTATAGAATAGTTCTTTTGATACGTCAGAAATTATTATTATTCCCGTCATTGTTCCCATATAATCAAAATTGGGTCAAACTGAGATGCTAAATATCAGCATATTGTTGGTACTTTTTACTCAAATCAAATTATTATTATTATAATATTATCAAAAGACTTCTATTTGTCTTGAAGAAAAATTTCAGTCTGCTTATAGGCAACATCATTCGACGGAAACCGCACTTGTTAGGGTTGTTAATGATCTCCTCTCTGTTATAGACAATGGTTCATGTTCTTTGCTGAATTTGCTTGACCTATCGTCTGCTTTTGATACTATTGATCCCAATCTTCTTCTCAAACGTCTTGAAATTACTTATGGCGTGTCTGGTGCAGCGCTTGATTGGTTTATGTCATATTTGTTTAATTGTAAACAGGTTATTACGGTGGATGAATATAGATCTGAGGAAATCTTTCTTGATTGTGGGGTTCCCCTGGGTTCAGTACTTGGACCCGTTCTTTTTGTTTTGTACGTTGGCCCTCTGTCTAAAATCATCAGAAGTTTCAGTCTGTCTTACCATCAATACGCTGATGATACGCAATTGTACTGCGTTTCCAATACGAGAAATTTACAAGAAGTATCAGCCAATAGTAAAAATTGTATCCAAATTGTTAAGAAATGGATGAATGAGAACAGACTGAAACAGAATTATGATAAGACGGAGGTGCTGTATGTGGGGAACAGGAAGTGGAAAAGTGAAACAGATTTGAAGTTGGGGGATGCCTCCATTAAAATTGTTGACAAAGTGAAAAACCTTGGCACATTCTTAGACTCTGGACTGTCGATGGAGCATCAGGTTAATAATTTGGTTAGATCTCTCTTTTTCCAACTAAAAAAGATTGCTTCCATTAGACGGTTCATATCTGAGGATGTGACCAAGCACCTGGTTGTGTCCCTCGTACTATCGTAATTGGATTATTGTAATGCTCTGTTGTTTGGCGTTTCGCAATACAATCTGAAACGTCTTCAGATTGTCCAAAACAGCGCTTCCAGACTAGTATTCATGAAACGTAGGTGCGACTCTGCCGGACCTCTACTTCATGACCTGCATTGGCTGCCTGTTGAGAAAAGGATTAAATTCAAAGCTTGTGTTTTAGTGTATCGTTGTCTTGAAGGTACTGCCCCTTCCTACCTTTCAGAACTAATTGAAAGATATTCAAAACCCCGCCCCTTACGTTCGGCCAGTGATTCCACAAAACTAGTTGTCCCTCGAATTCGGAAAAATGCTGGAATGAGATCCTTTTCTCATTTCGGACCCTCTATTTGGAACGCCTTACCGCAGAGCATTCTTGAAAAAGAATCTTTGTCTATTTTTAAACGTTAGCTTAAAACATATTGTTTCGATTTTAGTAGATGGTATGAGAAGCAAGATAGGTTTGGTTTGTGTTGTGTGTTGTGTTTGTGTGTATGTGTGTGTAAATGAGTATGTTTCAGCCAAAGTAATTTGTAATTTAAGCGCTTAAAGTCTGGTGTCTCGGAGTTATAGCGCTATATAAGTTTTCAGCATTATTATTATTATTATTAAAAGACATATCTCTCCTATGATTGAATACAGTTTCCTATATATTTTTCAATTTCAGGTGAAGCCGGTAAAATGGCTGACATTCCTTCACTGCTGTCATTTAGTGACCGAATTCATCTAGTCCTTGTTCAAACTGATGCTCAGGGGGAACAATCTTTGGTTTCCTCAAATTTCTTTGAGTGGCGTCCCTTGCTCACATCGAAGCAAGGTCGTATCAAGACATCTATAGAACTCATGGGAACTGGTAAGAGTTGTCAATTGTTACATAATGATTACATGGCAAAAGATTTACTGTAATTAAGAATACAGCTATGATCTTGACATTTATATTTGAATTTGAGATAAGTTTAAACACTGGCAGGAATTTTAAACTTCCATAAACGACATAACCATACTATTTGAAGATAAGGGAAGAAAAATGAAATTAAGGTAAAGAGTATATATTTATAAAGTTTCAGGAAATGACATTTTTAGTTTCCGCAAAAGACAGAAGTCTATAGAACTATAATTATACTCCTTTAATTTTGGAGCAAACCTTTTACTATAGCATAAGAGCAAAACATTATGAGGCATCCCTATTATCATCATTGCCTTTTTCACCCTGGGTCAAGATGTAGGCCACAGACAGTTTTCATCCCTCTCTATCTTGAGCTAACTTTTTTATCTCATTCCATGTCTTATCACTTCTTTGTAAATCAGCTTAACTCTTCTCTATGTTCCCCGTGACCTTTCCCTTGATCTTCTGCCCTGAGGGTTCCAGTCCAATATTTTCTTTGTCAGAGTGGAGTCATTCTTTCTAAGGGTGTGTCCAATCCACCTCCATCATCTTCCTATTTCCTCTCCCACTGGTTTTGCTTTGTTCTTTTCCATACTTCTTCGTTCTTAATTTTATCCATCCACTTTATTCTAAGTAGCTGTAGCTTATGCATGCACCTGTTTACGAAAATCTGTATCCTACTTAGACAAGCCTGCAATGCATTCCAAGTTTCACATCCATACAATAGGACTGACTTCACATTTTATTTGAAAAGTCTTAGCTTTCATCAAAGGGATATATCTTTGGTTCTCCAAACTTTGTTCAAAGATGTGAATACACTTGTGCCTTTCCTATCCGTGTTTTTCATCTCTGCTTCCATGTCTCCATCTTTGTCAATTATAAGAAAGTGTCTATATCTTCACATTCCTGATCTTTTACTTTATCTGTTCCCTTTGATGCGTAACTATCCTTAAGATTGCAGGGTGAATTCTTAAACCAATGGATTCCGAGAGGCTGTCTATAATTGTGGTTTTTAATTGCATCTGGTCCTGGGTGTGAGACAGAAGAACCAGATCATCTGCAAAATCCAGATCATCGAACTGTGTCCAGGGGGTCCACTGTATGCCATTTCTTTGTCTTTTGGAGGTTTCCTTCGTTAGCCAATCAATGGCAAGGATGAACAGGAAGTAAGCCAGTCTTAATTTCAAAGCTGTCAGAAAACTGGTTTTCATGTACAACCCTGCAACTTGTTCTTTCATTCCTTAATGAGGCTTACCAACTTCTTGGGGATTCCATAATGTGCCAGAATTTTCCACAATGTTGCTTTGTCAGTACTGTCAAAAGCCTTCTCGTAATCCAGAAAGTTGACAATAAGAGGAGAGTTCCATTCTATAGACTGTTCCTAGGACTCAAAGAGAGGCAATCTGGTCAGTGATTGAACGTTTTTTTCTAAACCAGCCTGTTCGTCCTGCAGTTTAGCATCTGTTGCATTCTTAATTGTCTCTAGAATAATAGGTTGAAAGCCTTTCCTGGAATAGAGAGAAGAGTGATAATTATTACAATTACTGAGGTCCCTTTTCTTTGGAAGCTTGACAAGATGTCCTTCTTTCCAATCCTTTGGGAATATCCCGTCATTCCAGATTTTCTCAAATAGTGGGTAAAGGGTCTCATTCAATCAAATATATATGCAATCAAACAAATTTATAAATATACATTCATGTTGAACTGGAGGGAGTTTTAACAACTGCCTTTTTTCTTTTTGTTCAGGGAGTGAGTCTAGAGTGCCAGTAGGAATTTTAGAAGTTCAACTTGAGCTTTTTCCCAAAATTACTCAAGGCTTGGAGGAAAATGTGGTCAAGGCTCAGCTAGACATGGAGCGCAGTCGGCAAGCAGACAGGGAAAGGTTGTTCTTGGTGTATGCAAAACAGTGGTGGAAGGAATATCTACAGATCCGGGAGTCACACCAGGAGAGATTGGTGAAGATTTTTGCTCAGGTAGGTTTTTGAATCGGGGAAAACATGGTGTGAAGTGTAATCTAATAAATTATCCACTAAAGGAACTCAAAGCACTTTACAAGGGGTCCCAAGCCAACAGAAACACTGAGCATGTATGGTAAGACGCGATGCCTGCAAGGGTTACTATGGTATGGGGATTTTTTCCAGCAGAGACAGTGCTGTTACTTGACAAGTAATTATTTTACACTCGAGGTCGACTGTTTTTTTTGGGATGTTTTTTTTCTTGTATTTTTTTTTCATACTTTGTCTGGCACCTTTCATACACACTTGTTCAGTTCTTTATCTTACACAGGTGCCTGCTCCTTAATTTCTTAATTTGATATAATCATTTTACACCCGAGAAGGTGAAAATATGTGAGTAAAGAGCCTTTGGACCGCTATCCATAGCAGGATTCGAAACTTGAGACCTTTGGTCTCAAGCTGAGTGTTTTACCAATAGACCACAAGCCACAAATATTTCATAGAGCATTTGAAGCACATAGAATATTATGAATCCTTAGAAACGTACTATATAAATATTCATATTTCTTTGTTTATCTTTTTTGTGTTTTTTAAAAATTGTGATGATCTTTTTGTCATGCACACAGGCTATCGATGAGGGCAAGCATCTGCCTTCAAACATCTATTTTACTTTTCTTCCTCTAGGATGAGAATGGAATTAAAAGACCGGTGTGTTCCTTCATCAAGCCACTCCGAGGTGGTCGCTTGCTAGATTCCCCTCGACAAGCTGCTCGCTTTGTATCGTTGATGCACCATGAGAAATTGCCATCCCTGGGTGGAGGTGACAAGGTGGAACAGTGGACAAATACGCATGCCTTTTTGTGTCGGAATAGAGGGGTGAGTAGAATTTGCTGTGGTCATTAGATTGTGGTCAATCTATAACCAGAAGTAAGATAGTTTGATATTTCAGCTCAGTTAAGTCTATTTCTTTGATAAGAGTTTGAATGAATGGGTGACAAGGTGGAGCAGTAGCAGTGGATGCATGCCATTTTGTGTCAGAATAGAGGTGAGTAGAATTCACTGTGGTCATTAGATTATGGTCAATGTGTCACT
Organism: Berghia stephanieae; assembly: GCF_034508935.2. Lineage (NCBI taxonomy): Eukaryota > Metazoa > Mollusca > Gastropoda > Nudibranchia > Aeolidiidae > Berghia > Berghia stephanieae. The sequence goes on from NC_088366.1 coordinate 42,805,487, forward strand.
TTCAGCTCAGCTTTGTCTATTTCTTTGCTAAGTTTTGATGAGACTTTGAATGCATGTCTGATGGATATGCAATGATCTTATTGGAAAAAAATGCCCTTTTACATGGCACAGCAAGGCGTGCGTGTATCTGCATTCTTAAAAGGAATATAAATAATCCATCAAACATCTCAGTACTAGCATCATATGTCGGGGAAGGATGTTTTGTAAAACAGTTAGAGCATGTTTGTACTACATATATAATTATATTTGCCATTTTTTACAAAAGCAACAAGTTGATAAGAAGCTTGATGGTAACATATACAAATTAAAAGTGGTTTTCTTATAAATCCTTCTATTCTGCATGGATTTAATTCAAAAGAAACTAACAGAAAAAAAGTTATTGTAACTAACTGCTGTGTGGCATTTATCTGCTTGTGGGACAGAAAAATAGTTTTCATTTGTCAAAGATGTTGATTAGATCTACGTCACAACTAGGTATTTTGTGATGTCCTTCTCCATGAGATATAATTTGTTTTCCTCAGGTTCATTCAATAGCTCAAAGCTTTTTTGTTTTTCCATCTGATGGAGCCATTTCTTAAGCCAAAAAATAAAAAGATAGGGAGCCTGGATACTTAGCTGGTATAGGATGCCTCAAATGAGATAAGACCATTTGATCTCGGGTTGAGTCTAATGTTTTTTCTGACCCCCTGCAGTGGCTGGGACTTAGTGAAAAATACTTTATGATAAACTATCATCTTATTCTTACTTACTTATCTGAACCAGCGACCACCTGAGCTCTAGCCCTTCGGTCTTGTGCCATGACGTAGAAGTTAGACGTCTTTTGTAGTTGTTCCAGGCTACTATAAAGTGTGTTACTGATGCTTGGATTTGGTGGGAGGAATGTGCATCTCATCATCTTATCCAAAGGGTTGTAAGCAGTGCTTCAGAAACCAGGATAAACTCCAGCTCCACAAGCCTTACTTAAGCTCATTCTACTCTCAGCATAATCAATTGTTTAAAGGTCTCTGACTTAAGAGTTCATTATTGCCATGATTCTATAGCGGGAACAAAATTGACGTCACTCAGCTCTTTGTTATTGTTTTTAGCCAGCCATTTTAAAGAGTAGTTCTCACTGAATTGTATTAATCAAACTATAAATGGTCAAAGTTACGTAATAATCTGGGTGGTGGATGCATACATGCCGAATCTTACGAATTTTTTGTAATTTTACGAATTTTAGACAATTTCATGGCCAAATATGATATTTTATGAAAATTACGAAATTTTAATTCTTAGTAATACTTAAATGATAATAAAAATAATAATAATAATGATAAGAAGAAGAACAACTACTACTACTACTATTACTACTACTACTACTACCACTACTACTACTACTACTACTACTACTACTACTACTACTATTACTACTACTACTACTATTACTACTACTAAATAATGATGATGATATTAATAATAATGATGATAATAATAATAATAATAATAATAATAATAATAATATTGTGGTTGTTCATACACAATTTCAGAAATTACGAATTTCCTTGTCAAATTACTAAAAATTGACATTAAAATTACTAAATTTGAAGTTTTCAATTTTGCAAGTCTGTGGAGGTTGTGAACTTTTTAAATAAATGCAAAGCATCAATGCAACTAACCCCTTGTGTCATCATCATTTTGTTGTCATGATTCAATTAAATGCCATTATTTTACTTCCTATTCATTATTGCTAACTTCCCATTTTACTCCATCAGGACTGTGAGGATCATGCCACACTTCTATGTAATCTGTTGTTGGGGTTTGGTCTTGATGCCTATGTCTGTGTCGGCACAAAGGTCAAGGGGTCACTACACGCCTGGGTGATGACTATCAGTGCTGATGGACTCATCACATTCTGGGAAGCTCTCAATGGACACAGGTGAGTAGAGGAATGGATTGTTACTTAAAATTTGTGGATTATGAATCCGTCGAGTCGATGGCCGAGTGGTAAAGTTTCTTGTCTTCTCAATCAATGTTGAGAAGAGGCAGAGGCTGGATGTGTGACATTGATCACAACATAAGTTTAAAGTCTGTTGAATTTTTAATTCTTGTGACACAGAAAATTCATTTATATTCCACATTCAAAGAAAGCAAAATTCAAGAGAGTTTTTTTTTTGTTGTTTTATTTGGGGGGGGGGGGGGGGGGGTGTTTCAGCACAGTTTAAATGATAAAGGTGTCTTCAAGAGCAAATAATAATAAAAAGACAAAATGTATATAAAAGTTCATACATAAAGAGACAAGAGGTTGGAGGGATTTCAAATGATACATTGTAAACCAAATTTAAATGAAAAGAAAACAGTTGCCTGTCCTCTTGTGATTCTTGTTTGTGTGTGTGTGTGTGTGTGTGTGTTTTTATGGTTATTATTTTGATGTAATTTACTAACAGCAAAACAAATCAAAATAAACAAAATTCAATGTTTGTGCAGACACATAATGGACTGGAATACTATACATGTTTTACAGAAATCCTCAAGGATGATGAGAAATAGCCAACTAGGTTTATGAGAATGTCTCAGTCCTCATTCCTAGAGTATCTGTCCATCTGAGAACCCAATTTCTTTTCCAAGATGGACTAATTGTGCGGCTATGTGGTCTAGTGGTATGACTCTCGCCTTTGGATCGGAAGGTCCAGGGTTCGAGAACCGCTCTGAGCACATAGTTAAGTCTTTTGAAAATGATCTTTACTCACATTCTCTCACGGTACTCAGGTGTAAAATGAGTTGCTGGCTGTTAATATGGAGATAAAGATAAAGGGAGTAAATCTGACTCATGAATGAACAACACAAAACAAACGACGTTTCGGCCTTTGGCCTTTTTCAAGTAAACCCAAAATACATATATATTTTTATATTAGATTGTCATAATAATATAGGTGAACATTTGTAAATGTGTGTGTGTGTGTGTCCCTAATACTGGGTGTGGTTCCTGACCTCCCATAGTGGGCAGGGAGGTACATACTGTGTCTTCTATCCCCCTATGTCTGTTTTCCAACATGCTTTCTGTCTTTGTCTTGGAATGAGATTACTTGGTTTTGTCCTGGCCGTAGCCGGATACCCTGGCTGGGAGGGAAACAGTCAAATGTTAGTTGTTTTGGGAGATGATATTTTTTCCTTGTAAATCATCTCTCTGTCATGCACTGTATTATGTTTTGTTTATGTATTATATATGATTTGTAAACATTTGAGTGTATTCCTCTTAGTGGGGACCTGTGCTTGTGTCTGGATGAGAATTTAGGTGATCACAAACTAAGTACACTGATAGTGTGCTCTTGAAATCTACATCTGTTCCCTATTTGAACCAATTCCCCTTTGTCTGCCTTATTCTTAGATACTTTAATTGTAATTCTAGAACTTGTTACTATCCTATTTTCTTCCTTTTTACTGGCACTGATATGACCTGAATGTGTTGCAAGCGCCGTAAAACCCTTAAAAACAAACAAACATGCTCCCTAATGTGTCACTTTGTCAGATGCACGATTTCCCCATTTACGACGCAGAGATCATGATTATTTGTTTTTAACTCCTATTTTTATAAGTTACTATTCTTGAAATAAAATAGAGGTTATTTCCCTTTTTCTATCCATTTGTATTGATCCTTACTTACAATCTTTTGTCACACAGGGAAAACCTAGAAAATACCCAATAGCCACATAAATACAGTAATTTCTTCCATCATGGCACTGAATTTCATCATATATATGACTGTTCGTATAACAATCTGAACTCAGGGGAGGACACTTATTCATTCAAATTGATCAAATTGACTTTTTTGACATCATTATGTTTTGGAGCTGTCATCTTTGTATCAACATATTTTAGAAAATGATTGTTTATGTTTAGTCAATGATTGCAGACCTGGGTAACGTTTCTGAGTAGGACTTTCTATATTTAGAAAAATAATGGATTTGTTGCACGTTATTTCCAGTCATTTCAAGCTTTCCTTTAAATGTCATTCATGACTTTGCTTTGCTAGGGGAAGCAATTACATGTTTATTTTTAGCTGGTTTCATGTCATAGCAGAAAATACCTACTACCAAGTTGGTGTCAAGGAGGGGGTGATGAGGACATTGTGTCGTGCTTGATTTATTTTTGGATATAAATCTTTGATTTGAGTTCAAAAATAGAACAAAATTAGTGTTTACCTTAATAGAATAGAATTTTACTTTACCCAACCTGCTCTTTTATTTTAAGAATTTTTTTAACCTAGTGTAAAAAAATAAGATAAAAAGCTATAGATTACTTAAGCATTTAACTGGCCATTTAGTTTGTTTTAAAAAAATTAAAAACAAGGAAAAGGCTGAACATTGATTATAAAAGTTCGAGACTTTTTGTTTCAGAGTTTCATCCTTTCCCGTCTCACTTCCCAAACCCTCCCCTCCCAAAAAAAATCAAATCAAATCGTGACTCTTTGTGTCTCCATTTTGGATAGTGTTTTACTACTTTAACTGCTAGCTTTTTTTTCAAGTAATCATTTCTCCCATTATTCACATGATTCTAATATAACAGTTGTCACTACAAAACATAACAGTTTTCTGCATAAGAGGAGGGACGGCAATATATGACAGGCTTCAGTGAAGCCCAAAGTTGGATCAATATTACTATTACTGCTCTCTTAGTGCAAACTGTACGCCCTGATATCTGGCATATAGAGTAATGGCCAACTGTGCCAGTGAAAGCTATAGGAAATGTTTATGTTATTGTTATGATGATAAGGAAATCAACATCATTAAACTGTCATTAATCCACTTCCCTGTATCTAAAGATAATTTTGTTAATTATCTTTGATTAATGTGCATACCCAATAACCTTCCCTTATCAAATTTTGTCTATTTGAATTCCATCAACAACAACCATTGAAAGTTATAATCATTTTTTCGTGAGGTTTATCCCCCTTCATGTCTTATTTCCTGACGTCAAGAACTGATAGATTCTCTATTATGTGACAATTGATTTGTTTTGACAATATGTCAAAACAAATGTAGGTTTTAAAATGTCAGAAATAATGACTTTGAATCACTTTGACCTATTCATATTATGACGTCAATATCTAAACCTTGCACTTGTCTTGATCTCATTCAAAAGGTGAAAAAAAACAACTGATTTTTCTTTGTGAATATTGCGTCATAAAAAAAAGATCAAAAGATGTGTAGGTTACAAAGCAGAAATAGAAAAACAAGAAGGGATCATCACAAAGAAACAGCATTTTTTTTACTCCTCCCTTATCACATTAATCTAAGAAAAAAGTGTTTGTTTTTTTGTTTTGTTTTGTTTCGTATTTGTCTTGTTTTGTTTTTGTTTTTATTTTCATGTTTTGTGTTGATTTTTTTCTTGACCAATCAGGTTCGTCCATGAACCCATCAACCCAAATGCTCCCCCGATGTCCAAAACTCACCGTCCGAAATACCCGTACAAGACAGTGGGCTGTGTCTTCAATCACAAGTCATTCTTTGCCAACAACCAGGTCAGTTCTCAGGGGAAATGTAGCTTATATAGCCCATCAGGCTTAAAAGAGTAGTTTATAGCCAGTTATGTTTACAGTCATTCTTATTCAGAAGCAGCAAGAGGAGGGGGGGGGGGGAGGTGTGAGAAGAGAAAGAGATAACAGAATCAAGGACGACTGAAATGTCCATTTAACCAATCAAGAAATATGCAGCAGGTTGCTAACTAAGCCAACATTGACCAGTCTCTTCCCCCCGATTTACCAAATTTTCAAATTTTTGTCTTTGAAATCACCCTTTATTCAGTATATGTGAGGCGCTTTAGGGCAATGGTCCACATGTTGGAAGTACTTTTGAGATGTTATGGCAAATAAAAGATGTTTTGGGATTTTCTGATGAAGATTGAGATTTCCCAATAATGTGATAGTTTGTTTATTTTTGGTTACTTTAACTGAATATTTAAAGTAAAATTTGCAAATTGAAAAAATGTTTTTTTTTTGTTTTTTCTGAGGTCACTATAAACATTAAAATAACGGTAAGTAAACTTTGAAATCGTTTTTTCTCAAAACGACTTTTCTCCAGATTGTCTACTTTTTAAATAGCTATAAATCTGCCAATTTCAAACATATTTTCATTGATTAAGTGGCAAAAACTTGAGAATAATATACTTTTGAACACTGCACCAATAAAACAATTTTCACATAATATGACATGAATACCCTTTCCACAAAGCACCTCATGGAATTAGAATTGAAAGAAGATGAAAAATGTCAGCCTTTCATGTTTGTCATTTGTACTGAAGTGTTGCCAGAATTGATAGATCTAATTCATCATGCTTCAAATTGTGGCATAGATTGCTCAACAGTAATCTGTCTCGCCTTGTAGAAAAGTCAAGTGATGCTGATAGGTTACAATGGTCACAAAACTGTTGATTCCCAGCATTGTAGCCCTTGGGTAAGGCACCTTACAGACGTTACCTCACTCCATTCAGGTGTTAATGAGTACCTGGCTGTAGGCAGTGATGGATATTGTGAGAGCGTTAGTACAAAATCAGATGACTATCAGGTGACTTGTAGTGTGTGAGATGGAATTTTGGTCTCATATGGCTTACTGGGAGGATTTATTAAGCAGTTTAATGCTCATTGAGACTCCCTGGGAATTCCCTTTTTAAATATTCATGATTACTTCACTTTATTCAGCTATGTGGTCTTGTGATGTGACACTTGCTTTCGGATCGGAAGGTCCTGGGTTCGAGCCTCACTCAGTGTATAGTTGAGTCCTTGGAAATGGCTCTTTACTCACCTTACTCAGGTATAATATGAGTACATTGTTGTTTCTGTTGGAAAAAAAATTGTAATATAGCCTAGGAGGCGTCACGTCTTGTTCTACTTATTACGTGTTGCTGTTGGTCATGGACCCTTTGGAAAGCGTTTTGAGCACATTTAGTGGATATTGCGCTATATAAAAGCTCAAGTTTTTTTAGTTTTTTTTATATTCAATTGTATGTTTGAAATTAACATCCCTCTTCCACCCCCAAAACAGCCAACAGACATTGTGGAGGTGTGTCACTTTGACCTGCATAATGAAGCCCATTGGAAGCCCATGTCAAGCGATGCTCTGGTCTCTGTGTGTGGGTCTGGGATGTGCCCCGCATGGCCCACCCCTCCACCTCTGTCGCCATCCTCCCTAGACTCGGCCCTTGTGTCTAATGATTTGGAGCAACAGCTTAGAGTGTTAGTGATGGAACACAGGCGGGTGAGTCCTTTGTGGGTCTGAGGCTCAAAGATGCAATGTGTCTCATCTTAGTGCTAAAGTCAAATGATGTTGAGCATGATCAATGACTGGATGGGTGACAATTGTTGCAAAACCATGGCACTGTCATTATGTCTTAGGGTAAGGCATTGTACACATGTCACCTTGCTATAGACATTTATTGACCCAGTGATGAAAAGGCGCATTATAAATGTCATGTATTATTATAAGACACGCTTCTACCAAAATAATGACTTATGGATGATTTTACAATGTGAAATAGAAATTTAGTTCCATATGGCCTGCTGGGAAATAAATGAAGCATTGTGAGACTCATTCACCGCAGTGAAAATAAGTTGGATATAGAGTATCAATAAACTTCCTCTACAATGCCTATTCCGTTTTGGGCAAATTGTTCTAATTCAATTCTTCTTTCTGTTATTCAATATTTCACTTGCAAATCAATTCCTCCTACAAAATGCCTGTGGCTTACTTGAAGTGGTATTATTACTTCTTTGATACCGTCAATAATACGTCTAAAGTGTGCCTAATATGTTCAACTCTACATTGTTAATTTATCATCCCCAGGACCATGGTTTGACAACACTCTGGGACAACCAGTTGAGTTACATTCTGACACCAGCTTTGGCTGCTTACGAGACAGAGAGAGTCACAGGTCAGTACTGCCAATGATTACTAAATGTGATAGTTTGACAAGTACATCTAAATGTGATAATCTGACAAGTACATCTAAATGTGATAGTCTGACAAGGACATCGAAATGTGATAATCTGACAAGGACATCTAAATGTGATAGTCTGACAAGGACATCTAAATGTGATAATCTGACAAGGACATCTAAATGTGATAATCTGACAAGGACATCTAAATGTGATAGTCTGACAAGGACATCTAAATGTGATAGTCTGACAAGGACATCTAAATGTGATAATCTGACAAGGACATCTAAATGTGATAGTCTGACAAGGACATCTAAATGTGATAGTCTGACAAGGACATCTAAATGTGATAGTCTGACAAGGACATCTAAATACATTTTTACTTTATATCGATGAATTAAGATTACTGCCAACCTCTGAAAAAGAATTTAATCTGACACTTCTTTGAAATGGTATTTTAGATGTCTTTGAAGTCTCGGGTTTAAGAATTTTAGACAAGTTTGGTTTTCATCTTCAGTCATTGATATTTGAAGTAATAAATTTTAAGCCAAAAGATAAATAGGTGTTTTGCCCTGTGTACAAGCTCTTATTTTGTTGTTGTTTTTGTTTTGTTTTTTTTAGAATCTGATAGTATGTATTTAATGGTAATGTTGAAGAAAGACTAAATGTTTTGTGTGTTTTTTTAAATTATTGACACATTTCAGGTTTTAACCCATTGCTGGCCGGGCATAATCTGAAAAAATGTCTTTTGCAGACCATGCGAGGGGAGATAACTCTTCCAAATTGCATAGTGCACTTCATTAAAAAATTCATTGCAAGAATGTGAGGCATGCTAGAAACAAAACAAAAGCTGTTTTGGAAAGAAGAGTGAATGGCCTTTAATTTGATGTATTGTTTTGGACTATTCATTTATATTTTGATTTGAAAAAAAAATGTTAAAGTTGAAAAATATGTAATAATATTAGAACACATGAAATCCATTGTCAATGTCATCAAAATACGCATCCAACTCAACCTCAATGTCTGATTCAGTGTCTGAATGAGCACTATCATCGTCACTATCCAATAAAAAACGTTGATCATGCCCGAGAATCAAGGAATTCAAACGCCATTCCAGCAGAACGGAAAAAAAAAAAAAAAGGACGTTACCACAACCGATTTGGTCGACAAACTTCAAAAAATCATAGCAGACAAACAAATTGAGATAAAAACGATCGGGAAATTTCTAGTTTCACTTTCACTCTTCCTCTACTTTCGTTTTCTAAATAAAAAGAAGTGGTTCTACACACGTTTATAGTTTGCGGGTTCAAAGATGCTGGGTACCTAGCGGGCGATATCGGGCGATTTGAACTGTTTGAGATGTTTTTTGAGCATGCGATTTGGGTCGCAATGGGTTAATAACCGCAAAGCTATGTAAGATTTCATCAAACGTTTTTTTTTTTTTGCGATAGGTGCAGAATCTATTTAAATTAATTTTAATTGATACAAATTTTAACACCGTGCACCCTTTGGTAGCTGAATTATGATGTCATGAGAAGAAAAGGGTACATATGGTTAAAAACCATTTGATGAAATCTTGCATAGCTACCAAGTTATTCAAACCTGAAATGTGTCAATAATAATAAAAAAAAAATAACACTGTATTTGTTTCATATTTCAGGAATCACAGCAGGCAATGAAGAGTTCCAGGATGCGGTGAGACAGGCAGTGCCAGATGGACAGACGTTTAAAGGTTACCCAATTCAGTTTACCCATCGAAATGCCCGTAAAGCTTTTGTCACGTGTCTAAGGTATAATGCATGTTTTTATGAGAATTTTTTTTTTTGGTGAATTTCCCTTACTAAAAGAAAACTTGATTTTGGATCCAATCAGTTTACTCATCATGTACAACTTGCCAACTCTATCTTTATATAATAGCCCTTGATTGATTTTTTTTTTCTGTTGTTTTTTATCATGAAGATATTTATAAAACCACTTGGACCGATGTGCACTTATTTGTAGGTCTGATAGCCTAAATTGTTATGGTCTCATTGTTGCAATGGAATATTATCCATTACAATAATCCAATTAAACCCATAGATGTGTTTGGTTATCAGAACTGTAAATGATTGCAGACAGACTTGGACCTTTTTGTTATTCGTTGTCTTAGCTGTATTTTAAAAAGACCCACCTTTGTGGGGGGGGTTTTTTTGTTGTTTTATTTTATATTTTTTTTTTGGGGGGGGGGGGAGAATTTTCTTTGTTATATACATTTTTAATCAAAAAAAAAACAAAACAACTAAACTCATTGATTAATTTTGATCTATGTTCTTAAATTTGAAAACAAAATAAATGTTATAGTGTTATGTGTGTCATACTAAATTCAAAAGTCTTAAAACCTTTTTCTTTTCTTCTCTTTTCTTTCTTTTTTTTTTTACGTTTGTGTGTGTAAGCAATTCGACCTTTTCCTTTTTCTATTTTTTTTTTGTTTTGTTTTGCTTGTTTCTCCAGACAAACGTTTTTACACATTTTGATATTTGTTTCCTCAGAGCCCCAGTGTGTGAGGAGATCATCAATTGCCGAGGTGACCAAGTCCGTCTGGCCATTCGAGTACGAGTGTACCCATACCCAGAGTCTACTTGTGCCACCTGGATCATGTTTGCATGCAAGTACAAGTCTGTCATCTAGGAATGGCTATGGTGGAAATGATGTCCATGATGTTGCAGCGAGACAGACTTCTGCAAAATGGCAAATTTAGAACTGTCTAGGATTGATGAACGAGTCTTGTGCCATCTCTCATCTAATAATCATTGCCTTATAGGACGTTATAAACAACCCCCTTGTGCAAATGTCACTTTACCATTGAAGGGTAATACCTATGAATTCCAAATATTTTAAAACTGAGTATAACTAAGTACCATAGATTTAACTTGTCAAGCATATTCACGCTGTGCATGGTCGTCCATGGATAAAACGTTAGAATATTGTGTGATATCATTGCCCTTTTTACTATCATCTTCGTTCTTCTTAATATGATCAATTAGTTTCTACTTTTGGATGGTTATCATTGTTGATTTATCCCGCAGATATTTCAATTACACATCTTGTCAGATTACAAAAAAAAAATCCCAAAAACACTCATATCCTCTTTTTTTTTTTTTAATGATAAATATCCTTATCTTCATCTTTTTTATCATCACTATCATATTCCTCATCACCATCAACACCATCATCTTGATCATCGCCGTCAACACCATCCTCATCACCACCACCATCATTATTATCATCACCTTATCATCATCACCATCATCGACATCATCATCATTATCATCATCTTCATCGCCATCATCACCATCATGATCAACACCATCACCATCATCATCATGACCTTCATACTCATTATTAAACAAAACCCCAATTCCTAGAGCATGATTAATTGTGGACCAAATATGTGACCCACCACCTCAAAATGGTATAGTATCAGGGTGACTCAGATGTTAAAAATTTGAAATATAGTGAAAAAATATGAGTCTCGGATGACATTGATAAGTTTTATTGAGCGCAATAAATAGAATTTCTTAAAGTGACAAACACTGTGATTCCACATTCCTTTTCATTTTATCTTTAAAAATGACTTTTTGACATTTGCTGTACTCTTGCGTAAAATCATTTTTAAAGAATAGATCACATCTTGATAACTTATAGTATTTCTAATCTATCAAAAATCAGATTTTTTTTGTAAAAGTGATGCTAAGCTTGAAGCTGTGGACTGTAAAAAGTAATGATCAAGAATGAATATAACAGCTGTAAAAAAATGAATTACCAAACACGGCACGTTTCGGATCCTTCTTCAGTCAATAACATCAACAAAAAACGTTAATACATCACTCAAAATCCAGACAGAGATACAATGAAATATTTGGCATGTCTTGTCTGCAAGTAAATTTTTGTAGAAATTTTTTGTAGTCACCTAGCCTTATTTTCTACTCCTTTAAATAACGTACCTCCTTGTACATTTGTAGATATTGTATTTTTACTTTTGATGCAACTCGAATTACCACGAATTAGATAAGAAAAGTAATTGATATGCTCCTCACCTTTTGAATATTTCTCTTCAAAGATCTAGAAGAAGAAAATAAAACAATTGTTATTATTGGAAAATAAATACTGCTCTGAACATGTATGTTTACGTTTTACTGATGATTGCTCCGTTTTGTCATGGTGGCTCGACACATTTTATATTGTGTCATTTGAACTCCCTTGTGATTTGTTTACTTAATTCAGTGAAATGGAAAGAGTTATAAAATCTGAATGTTTTGTCTTTGTGTTGTTTTTTTCTTTTTTAATCCTCCTTTAATCCGGCTTTGAGTCCACGGAGCAGTTGGATTTTTATTATGATGGAAAGTACTTTGTTAGTATCAAGTAGCACAGTCAATTGTAACTATCTGTTTTCAGGCTACAGATGATATTTTTTAGTACATGGGCCTGTGTTTTTTCTCTTGTATTTAAAGCAAGGGTAAATTGTGTGAAACAAAGAGCATGTCTACCTAAAGAAATAGAATGACTTAAAAAATGATAACTGCTAAAGGGTATGAAAGAGAGAAGTTGTAAATATTGAATTGTTCCGTCTTCCATGACGAGAAATTGTACTGTTTGGTGTTTAAATGATGATAGTATAGATTTTGTCTGCATCAGAGATCTTAATGTGTGTATGTGTGTGCATATGCCTATGTGTATGTATTGAAGAGAGATAGAAAGAGTGGAAGGGGAAATGTGTTATAGTGTGCTGTGTCTCCTTCCACCTAGAACTCTTTTATTTCTATTTTTTATTGGAGATTCAATCAGCATAATTTGACTCAAATGCTCTTACTTTATTATTTTTCCCCATTGTGTAAAGTGAAGATGCACACATGTATTTATATCTAGACTTTTCTCCCTCCGACACATTGACGTCATCAATCAACCCACCGGAACAAAGAGATTCATTGGCATAATCGTTTTAATTTTGTCTGTATGTATCCATATCAAAGATTGTGATATTTTATATTTTCAACTTTATTATCATTTATTATTTACATTTCTTATAAATGAGAATTCCAAACTTCTCCATTTATCTCAATAACCTTATGATTCAAATCTTCATTATATTGTTTTCATTTAAAAAAACAACTTTTGTTTGATTTTGTTTGTTTTTGTTTATTTGTATGTTTTTTTTAATATATATTGTGTAGAACTGATTGTGTTATTAATAATATGCAGTAAGTCAAATGTGCCACACATTGAAACAACTTTTTAAAAAAAAAATTAGTTTAGCCATAAAACTATTACTTCATGTCTTAACAAATTAAGATGGTCCCCAGTTAGAGCTTAACCTGTTTTTATGTGCATGAGGTATGTTCAGATGTGTGTGTGTTTGTGTGTGTGTGTGAGAGAGAGAGGGGGGGGGGGGGTCCGTTCTTAACAATAAACGTTACGGTGTGACGTTTATTTTTTCTCCTGATTGATTTTTATTTCATTTATGATCTCCATTGTATTGTTGATGTTGTTGAAATGTGATGCCAAGTTTGTTATGTTAGTTTGTGATATCTTACTGATTTAGCCAAATACTTAATAAACTGTTTTTAAGATGAACAGGGATTAGTTGTGTTTTTAAGTATTATCTAATTTTAGTTTCTTTCTTTTTTTAAATTTTGTTTCTTCTGTTTAGTTTATTTATTTATTTGATTAATTATTGTATTTATTTATATATTTCTGGGTGGGGTCCTTTGACCTCTCATGGTGGGCAGGTGATCATTTGCTGTGTCTTCTATCATCTGTTTACCGAGTTGCTTTCTGTCTTTGTCTTGGATTGGGATTGTTTGATTTTGTCCTTGTTCATGCTTGAGTCCTGAGCTGAGAGGGAAACAGTAAAATCTTTAGTATTAGTTTTGGGGGATGATTGTTTTTCCTTGTAAATCATCTCTCTGTTATGTATTGTGAGGTATTTTTATGGGATATATTTTGTAAACCTTTGAGTGTATTCCTCTCAGTGGGATCCTATGCTGTTGTATGGATGAGACTTTCAGGTAATCTCAAACTAAGTACACTGACAGTGTGCTCTTGGAATCTACATCTGTTCCCATTCTGAACCAGTCTTCTTTGTCTTACGTTTTGTGGGGTACCTTTATTTGTAATTCTAGAATTATTTCACTATCTCATTTCTCATTTTCTTCCTTTTTTACTGGCGTTGAAATGACCTAAATGTGTCGCAAGCAAAGGTTAAACCCTTAAGAACAGAACAAGAACTATATATTTATTTTTTATTATTATTATTCTTTTTATTCTTTATTTTGTTGTCATTAATATTGTTGTGGATGTTGATGTTATTGTTTCTGAATTAGGAGAGAAATCTATTCTTCAGACTTTTTTTTTCCACCTTTCAATTTCGATGATTGTTTATTAAAGTTCTAGTTGAAAGAATAATTATTGGCAACCAATTGGATCCAGTAGTCTGATGTCACGTCGCCCGGCAACGGTGGCCATCTTGGTTCTCAAGAAAATCATTACTTTTTATTCTTCATGCTGGCTAGAACTTTTCATATGTCTTGTGATATCAGAATGTGTAAAAGTCAAAACATGATCAAATTTATGTTTTTTTCCCTCTGGATACCCTTTTATGCTAGCCGGAGAAATATTTCATACGGGCGTCCGCCATTTTCCCGATAGTTTAGAGCCAGTGTTACTAAGTTACCATGCGTCATTAGGAAGGAAGTGACGTTACGACTGTTGAAGAGTATTGGCAAGGGCTTTCGTAGAAAGAATTCATTACAAAATTTTGGGAAATGATAGCGGTGAATGGAATTTCTTGAAGAATGGGGAACAGTGCCCGATGGGCCAATGGCATCTACATGGATACCGCTACATCATTCGTTTTTGTCCTTTCCTTGTAACCTCGTATGCTTACTCGAGAATAAGACCATTGGAGTCTTTTGCTTGAAGGGATTCAGTAAAATGAAGGTATGTTTTTGTCTTGCATATTTTACTCTTTTCTTTCCTCTCGTGTTTCCTTTTGAATATTCCCAATCTGAGTCAGTTGGTTTATATGAAGAATAAGAAGAGAGATTTTCCCCTATCAATATATTATTTCTTTGTTGTAAATATGTCTTGGTTGTATCCCTAATGACCGCATCCTTTGCTAGAGTGCTGGAAGTTTTTTTTGGGCTCAAAATTGTCTCAATGTAGTCGCACAGATGCATTGATTTTGGATTCCTCTTTTGTTCTCTATTTGAACGGTTTCCCCTTTTGTATTTTTCTTGTGTGCTTGTTATGGTCAGCGCTATAAAGCTATATAGTATATCAAGAAAGGGCGATTTACTGACAAGGTATTAACTTTTTTTTTTTACGTGACCACTATTGTTGCCTTGGCTCTTGTGATACTTTGTGTATTTAAGTTTCATGTCATAACCAATCTTACAATCCGACGAAATGGATGAGGTCTACTGACCTCCCATGGTGGGCGGAGAGCTTACTTTTACCGAGTCTTTTATGCACGTATATCTGGTTTCATTTTCCACTTTTCCCTAATTCAGCCAGTCCCCTTTATCTTACTTTTTCTTTGGTGCTTTTAACTTAAGATCTAAAACTTTTACCCTATTATCTTCCTTTTTACTGGCATCGAAATGACCTAAAGGTATCACCACCACCGTAAAATTCCTGAAAACATAATATAACAAATCAGTCGTAAAAGTAGGTGATGGATTCAAGAAACGGGAGTTTATAGCAAAGCGCTCTCTCTCTCTCTCTCTCTCTCTCTCTCTCTCTCTCTCTCTCTCTCTCTCTCTCTCTCTCTCTCTCTCTCTCTCTCTCTCTCTCTCTCTCTCTCTCTCTCTCTCTCTCTCTCTCTCTCTCTCTCACAACCACACATTCTTCCACTCACCCACCCATACATGCAGACATTCGTACGTACATACATACATTCATACAAATATACATACATGCATGCATACATACATACGTACGCGCGTACATACATACAAACATTCATACATACATACAATGCATGTAAACATTCGAGTGTACATCTCTTCTTACCGACCCATACAGACACAGAGAGAGAGAGAGAGCATCCCATTTTCTTGTGGTGACATTTCAACACAAGTAAGTTGACATCGATTTTCCTTTCTCCGTTAAAATCCAGACGATTATTAACATTTACTTAGTTCAAATTTACCCTGTATTCTCCAAACGCCACGCATTCCGTACATCATCAATATGTTGCAATATCCACCAATGACAACCCATAATATTTGATATTGCCAGTTAACTGCCCGTACTCTAGAAATACTCGTATATAAAGATTTGGCCAGAAAACTCTTCCGTCAAATATCGATCGATTTGAATGACCTTCATATTTGAAAAACTCTCAAACCTGGGACTTCGCGAAGTCACAGGTTTGTGAGTTTTTTTCAAGATGGAGGTCATTTAAATCGATCGATATTTGAAGACAGAATTTTCTGGCCAAATTTTTAAATACAAGTTTTTCCAGGGCACGGCAGTTAATTAGAACTACGTCACCAAAGCTGCGTAAACTGACAAAACACCTTGTTAAAAGTATTGTTAGAAGATATTTTGACTTCATATTTAAATCGATCCACAACCTGTCAAAAAGTCTCAAACTTTCCAGAAATCTT
>NC_088366.1:42827040-42839540 GCF_034508935.2 Berghia stephanieae
ACTACTACTACTACTACTACTACTACTACTACTACTACTACTACTACTACTACTACTACTACTACTACTACTACTACTACTACTACTACTACTACTACTACTACTACTACTACTACTACTACCACTACTACTACTACTACTACTACTACTACTACTGCTGCTGCTGCTGCTGCTGCTGCTGCTACTACTACTACTACTACTACAACTACTACTACTACTACTACTACTACTACTACTACTACTACTACTACTACTTCTACTACTACTACTAATGCTGCTACTACAACAACAACTACTGCTACTACTACTAATCTGCTACTCCAACTACTACTACTACTACTACTACTACTACTACTACTACTACTACTACTACTACTACTACTACTACTACTACTACTACTATCACCACTACTACTACTACTACTACTACTACTACTACTACTACTACTACTACTACTACTACTACTACTACTACTACTACTACTACTACTATACTACTACTACTACTACTACTACTACTACTACTACTACTACCACTGCTACGACTAATATCTATTTTTATTATTATTATTATCATTATCAGTATTATTATTATTATTATTATTATTATTATTATTATTATTATTATTATTATTATTGTTATTATTATTATTATTATTATTAATATCATCATTATCATTATTACTACTGCGTCTACGACAATGACAACCACTACTACTACCATTACTTCTACTTCCACTACTACTACTACTACTACTACTACTACTACTACTACTACTACTACTACTACTACTACTACTACTACTTCTACTAACTACTATTACTACTACTACTTCTACTACTACTACTACTACTACTACTACTACTACTACTACTACTACTACTACTACTACTATTACTGCTACGACTACTATTACTACTACTACTACTACTACTACTACTACTACTACTACTACTACTACTACTACTACTATATTGGGTCCTGTCCTCTTCACTCTGTATACTTTTCCACCTGCGGATAAGATAAACTCTCACTGCTTAATGCACCACTTCTATGCATGTGACACTAAAATTTATTAATTAAGTATTGCTAATCCTTTATCCATCAAGAAACAAAAATATGAAAAATGCATTGAAGACGTCATAAATAACAATGTGAAATTGAATGTAAGCTTCAATTTAATAAATGAAAACAGTTATACGGACGTTTCGGGCTTCCCCTTTATTAACAAAACATGATTCATTCATCTTAACAATGCCAATACCACACTCATTTGTCTGCAGTAGTAGTAGTAGTTGTAGTAGCAGATTAGTAGTAGTAGCAGTAGTTGTTGTTGTAGTAGCAGCATTAGTAGTAGTAGTAGTAGTAGTAGTAGTAGTAGTAGTAGTAGTAGTAGTAGTAGTAGTAGTAGTAGCAGCAGCAATAGTAGTAGTAGTAGTAGTAGTAGTAGTAGTAGTAGTAGTAGTAGTAGTAGTAATAGAAGTAATAATAGAAGTAGTAATGGTCATCGTCGTTGAGGCAGTAGTGATAATAATGATAATAATAATAATAATAATAATAATAATAATAATAATAATAATAATAATAATAATAATAATAATAATAAATAATAATAATAGTAATAGTAATAATAATAATGATAATAATAATATAATAATAATAATAATAATAATAATAATAATAATAATAATAAATAATAATAATAATAATATATAATACCACTAACAAGGAATTTACCCAATGGAAACCGTACGGTGCTCTTATTGGCTAACCAACCAGCGGCCTCGATGAGAAAAATATCCGCCATTTTGCTGTTGGCTGGGAATCGCGTTACTATAGTAAACAAGCGCTGATCGGCCGTACATGAAAACAAGTTGCTGCTCGCTCGTTTAACTCAAAATTATTCAAAACGATCTCTCTAAAATGATATAAATGTGACTTCTTAAGGTTTTCTTCACGGTCAAAACCACACAACATTCTATTAATGATTACGTCCGAGGCAAAAAGGAATATTGACAGGTCGACCGAGAGTTGAACTCGTGAGACGACAAACATCAATGCGAAGTGTAGCGAGAGTCAAGCTATTGTTTGTCTTGTCCTATTCTATATAGAGAAAAGGATAAATAGTATAGCCTCGTGTGTGAGTGGTTGCGTGTCATAGTCTTGTTTTTAAATTGTTTCTGTTGTTTATGTGTGTAGTGATGACTCTCTCACACTCAATTTCAATGCCGAAAGAGGAATTCCCGCACACAAGAAAGGGGAATTGGGGTGGTATTTGGCATACATATTGTATAGTATCTAGTTCTAAATAGATAACTGATTAGAATTATATTATGATATATAAACACAATGCCAAATACAATTCCGAAGTTTCCTTATTTCAAATGAAGTAAAGCTCCAAAACCTAATGGTAGTGATTGTAGTACTGAGTGTTAGTGAGGTGATGTGGTGTTGTTGGTGGTTGTAGTTGTAGTAGTAATAGTGATGATGATGTGGTGGTGGTGATGATTGTAGTTGTAGTAGTAGTGGTAGTGATGATGATGTGGTGGTGGTTGTAGTAGTAGTGGTAATGGTAATGATATGGTGGTGGTGGTGGTTGTAGTAGTAGTGGTCGTGATGATGATGTGGTGGTGGTGTTTGTAGTAGTAGTGGTAATGATGCGGCTATGTGGTCTAGTAGTATGACACTCGCTTCCGGATCGGAAGGTCCTGGGTTCGAGCCTCGCGCTCGGCGCATAGTTGAGTCCTTGGAAAAGGCTCTTTACTCACATTCTCTCACCGTACTCAGGTGTAAAATGAGTACCTGGCCGTTAACAGAGTTGTCTTTGTCCGAAAAATTGTAATATCGCCTAACAGGCGTCATGTCCCGTCCTACATGTTAAATGTTGACCAGGGACCCCTTGTAAAGCGCTTTGAGCACATTTAGTAGATATTGCACTATATAAAGCTCAATTAAAAAAAAAAATATTTCAATGATGATGATATGGTGGTGGTGGTTGCAGTAGTAGTAGTGGTAGTGATGATAATGTGGTGGTGGTTGTAGTTGTAGTAGTAGTGATAGTGATGATGATGTGGTGGTGGTTGTAGTAGTAGTGGTAGTGATGATGATGTGGTTGTGGTGGTTGTAGTAGTAGTTGTAATGGTGATGATATGGTGGTAGTGGTGGTTGCAGTAGTAGTGGTAGTGATGACGATGTGGTTGTGGTGGTTGTAGTAGTAGTGGTAATGGTAATGATATGGTGGTAGTGGTGGTTGTAGTAGTAGTGGTAATGGTAATGATATGGTGGTGGTTGTAGTAGTAGTGGTCGTGATGACGATGTGGTTGTGGTGGTTGTAGTAGTAGTGGTAGTGATGCTATTGTGGTGGTGGTTGTAGTAGTTGAGGTAGTGATGTGGTGGTGGTTGTAGTAGTAGTGGTGGTGGTGGTTGTGGTAGTAGTGGTAATGATGATGATATGGTGGTGGTGGTTGCAGTAGTAGTGGTAGTGATGACGATGTGGTTGTGGTGATTGTAGTAGTGGTAGTGATGATGATGTGTTGGTGGTGGTGTAGTAGTAGTGGTAGTGATAATGATGTGGGGCTTGTGGTTGTAGTAGTAGTGTTAGTGATGATATTGTGGTGGTGGTTGTAGTAGTAGATGATGTGGTGGTTGGAAAACACATTACAGGTTATTATAATACATGATTACACACATTCTCTAACTTCATTTTTTGACAGCTTCGTTGTGCCATAAATATACGCAACAGTTCTGAAACATTTTATTGTGGATTTTGATATTGTTTGTTGTTTTTCTTGTGTCGTTATGTTGACATAGATACCGAATGAATGGTAATTACTACATTCTCAGCCAACAACAAAATGGCGCTGAATGCTTTCATTGGTGGACACTTTTTAGGTTTCGTACGTATTCTCATTCGTTTAATTCTATGACCACTAACGAACGAACTACCATTGACATAAACCACGTGATCAACTGGAAAAATTAATGAAACGTTGCAAAATTTCGGCGGCAAGGTATCGATACTCTTGTCTCACATTATGAGTTGTTTTTTTTTTGTTTTTTTTTTCTGTTTAATAAAAAGGTCAGCACATTTTATCTCTGATACGTATCATAATAGTGTACGTATTATCTAAATAATATATGAACATAACAGAGAACACGAACTCGGTGTCGTATTTTATTTATATTTTAAGTGAGGACGGGGTAGTATTTCCGTTTCCGTCAATATCTGATACCTTAATGGCAAGGCGATTTAATGGCGGAGGGAGACGAAGATAAAATAGGAAATTTTAATAGATTTCAAGTTCGTTGACCTCAAAAATAGTGGAGTTCACTAACCTTCTTCTTCTTCTTCTTCTTCTTCTTCTTCTTCTTCTTCTTCTTCTTCTTCTTCTTCGTCTTCTTCTTCTTCTTCTTCTTCTTCTTCTTCTTCTTCTTCTTCTTCTTCTTCTTCTTCTTCTTCTTCTTCTTCTTTCTTCTTCTTCTTCTTCTCTTCTTCGTCTTCGTCTTCCTTCTTCTTCTTCTTCTTCTTCTTCTTCTTCTTCTTCTTCTTCTTCTTCTTCTTCTTCTTCTTCTTTCTTCTTCTTCTTCTTCTTCTTCTCTTCTTCTTCTTCTTCTCTTCTCTTCTTCTTCTTCTTCTTCTTCGTCTTCGTCTTCTTCGTCTTCTTCTTCTTCTTCTTCTTCTTCTTCTTCTTCTTCTTCTTCTTCTTCTTCTTCTTCTTCTTCTTCTTCTTCTTTATACAAACGGACTGAATCAATCAGAGTGATTGTTGTTGTTGATGTTGCCTCTATCTAAAAAGAAAAGAAAAATACTACAAGTTTCACGGAGTATGTTTTGCGTGTTTAAACTCCTCAATGATGTCCAAAAGCTTGATAACAATACTATACTGCAAAAGCGAAACGTATTGGGGAAGGGGAGAGATATCTATATCTGGTGATATAATATGGTTCTTACTTACTTCATTGTTTTGGTTTCACTTGGAGCAAGGGGTTTTCGCTACTTCTTTCAGTTTAGGTCAATCTCTAGACACCTTCTTCGCCCCCCCCCCCCCCCCCCCCTCCCCTCACGCAGCCTCCTTTCAAGATCTCTTAATGTAAAATGTAAACTGAAATGTTTTTACAGCATGATAGGTTGTCGTTGGCATTTCTAGAAATAGAAACTTTCCTGTCTAAAAATAATTATTGATGACGTCGTTGTATCTATGTTCGTGATTACAAAATAAATGACACGAAATGATTTTTTCCTACCTGAAGTTGTATTGAATTGAAAAAAAAAACCAACTAATTGTTCGGACAAATGAAACCTGAATAGATCTTTGATGTTCTATACAATCATCGGAAACGTGAGTGAGATGGTAATATAAGACCAACTCCAAGCCATCCAATGATTCCAGACTGAACTGACTTGTCTATTGAAATGTGCCAGATATCTTTATTGTTTGTTTGTTTTAGTTTTGAAAGGTTTTTGGGTGCTTGCGACATATTAGTGTCACTTAAGCGCCAGTAAAGAGGAAGAAATGTGATAGTAATTTTTTTTTAAAGCCTCTAGATTTACAATAAAAATCACTAGAGAAAAGGTAAGACAATTAAAAGGAGAGTGGTTCATATAGGGAACAGATGTAGATTCCAAGGGCACACTTTAGTTTAAGACCACCTAAAATTATTATCCAGACACAAGCACAAGATCCCCCTATGAAGAGCACACCCAAATGCTTACAAAACGTGATATTCACAACATAAAATGACACAGCACATAACAGAGAGACGATGAACCAGGCGGGAAAATATCATCTCCCAAAACTATCACTGTACTTGTCTGGTCCCCGCCCGGCCAAGGATCGGATCAGGACCAGGATAAAACCAAGTGTGTAATCTCATCCCAAGACAAAGACAGAAAGCAAATTGGAAAACAGAAATAGGGGGATAAAAGACACAGTACGCGTCTCCCTGCCGGGTCGACAAAAGACACCACCCATAAATTTCTTTATTATAATCGCAAAACGTGTGTTGCTTTAGTCGGTTAAAACAAATGCAACAATATGCTTTATGTTGCCGTTTAGTTAGTACCAACAAAAATATGAAAGGCTCTTCTTGCTTACGATACTTTCTAATATGGAACTCATCAACTACCAATCGTGTTAGGGTGTTTGTATCAAAAATACGAAGGCAAAAATTGTTGTAACAACCTGACAACTCTCTAAACTCGGCAAAAATCAAACAAAAGGTGTATCCAATCGGCGCGATATATGGGGGTCCCGTTAGCTCAGTTGGTGGAGCACTCGCTTCACACACAAAGGGACCAAGATCGACCCCGGGTGCAGTCGAGAATATCCCCCCCCCCCACCCCTGACCACCCAGCAGTAAATGGATAGCTGGCTCTGTTTGATCTGGCGGAAAGTACTTTGCGATAGGCCAGCGCCCGATCCAAATGGTAGCTAGCAATTTCTATTGTCCAGTTCACGCTATAGAAACCGTGATATACTCCGGCTCCATGGGCCTTACGGCTCTGAAGGACTACTTTAATCGGCGGGATATCAAATTAGTGTATGCTCTTCCAATTCCCTGCGTCACATTTGTATTTATGAGATTTCTAGCAGAGGATCACAATTTTATTCTTTATACGTCGGGTTATTTTACTTATTGGCCATTAACCAGTTAAATGCTGTTCTCTGGAAAGACACGTAGGTATTTTAAAATTTGGAAACTCGTCCTTGAGATATAGATCAATCTAAATGACCCTCATCTTGACAAAATCCTCGCGAGTCCCAGGTTTGAGAGTTTTTGCCAAGATGAGGGTCATTTAGCTGACGCCTGGGTTATTCCAGTCTTCCCTTGGAATATACCCTGGAGACAAATTTCCCTATGGGATGAATAAAGGGAATTTAATTTAATTTATTTTATTTAAATCGATCGATACGTGAAGGACGAGTGTTCTGACCAAAATTTTAAATACTTGTTTGTTTTTTCCAGAATACGGCAGTTGACTTGTTAAAACATTCAAACAACACCTGTACTGTAAAGATAGACATCAACGCGCCTTTTAATATTATCGTCATTGCGACGGGTATTGTAGATCGTCAAACCGGCAATCATATTTCTCGACAAACACATCATCAGTCAGTTTCCATCTAACCAAATGTTTTACAACAATCTAACAACTCTTTCCCGGACATAAATAATTAAATAAATAAATATATTTAAAAAATAAATAAGTAAATTAATTTATTTATAGATAAATGATGGATAAATACATGAATAGATGAATTAATAAATAACTGACTGTTATATCAAAGTCATGCAGGTGAACAGGTGACTCTCGACCGTCATCCAGCTACTGTGCACCACCAAACATTACGAACAGCAACATGGAATGTAAGAAGTCTGTACCAGAAAGGAAAATTAGCAAATGTAGTTATGGAAATGAAGAGATTGAATATCAATGTTTTAGGATTATCAGAAGTTAGATGGAAAGGAGCAGGAGAACTTAATTATGATGACTGTAAAATTATATACTCAGGAGGAGGAGAACACCAAAGGGGAGTTGGAATTATACTAGATAATAAAACGGCGCGAGCAGTCAAAGGATTCTGGCCCATATCAGACAGAGTAATGGCAATCAAACTACAAGCAAAACCTTTTGATTTTGATATTTTACAAATATACGCCCCAACCACCAGTTACGATGATGAAGAAGTGGAAAATTTCTATCAACAAATAGATAAAGCAATGCATCAGTTTAAGTCTTCAGACATAAAACTCATCATGGGCGATTTTAATGCCAAGGTGGGCCGAGAAAGAATAGAAGATATTGTGGGCCCACATGGTCTGGGAGACAAAAATGACAGAGGTGATCGTCTTATTCAATGGTGCCGTCAACATGATCTGACAATCACAAATACTTGGTCAACAAACCACAATAGAAGGAAGTGGACATGGAAAAGTCCTGGAGATGGAGTGAGAAACCAAATAGATTACATACTCATCAGCAAACGTTTCCGAAACTCGGTTTTGTATGCCAAATCTATGCCGGGGGCTGACTGTAACAGCGATCATATACCTGTGCTATGCCCCATACGAGTTAAATTGAAAATCTGCAAAAGAGCAAAGGCTAAACCTAAATACCAACTAGACATTCTCCGGGAAGAACAGAAGATACAAGAAAAATTTGAACTATCAGTAAGAAACAAGTTTGAAGTGCTTGGAGAACTAACAGATATAGAAGAGAAATATGAACAGTTTAAAGACAGTGTTGCTGCATCATTAGAAGAAAATGTTCCAACCACACTTAAGTTGCAGAAGAAGAAATGGATTACTCCAGAGATATTAGAACTAATGAATGAGAGAAGAAAGGCCAAAAATCAGGAAGAAAAATACAAGACTCTGAACAGGCAGATAAAAAGAAAATGCAACGAAGCTAAAGAAGACTGGATAAATGAACAATGTCACTATATAATGTCCTGCAAAGAAAAAAATGGCAAATTCTTCCATCAGAAAATCAAAGAAGTGACAAACAAAACTAAATCAGGTGCTAAAAGTGGATGCATCAAAGACAAGCGTGGAAACACCATCATGGACAAAGACTGCATTCTAAACAGATGGTCAGAATATATTGAAGAACTTTTTTTTGATAATCGAGGAGAAATGCCTATGATAAAAGAACTGGAAGGGCATTCTATAATGAAAGATGAAGTTAGGAACGTCATGAAAAGCATGAAAAATGGAAAAGCTGCAGGACCTGATGCCATAACAATTGAAGCCTTGACTGGCCTGGGTGAATGGGGGATTGAATTCATCACAAACCTTCTAAATCAAGTGTATGACACAGGAAAAATGCCAACTGATATGAAACGATCCATTTTTATAGCACTACCAAAAAAGCCAGGGGCAGTTGATTGTGAACAACACAGAACTATTAGCCTAATGAGCCACCTCACAAAAATTCTTTTGAAGATAATTTTACTAAGAATAAGAAATAAAATACGACCTGAAATTGGGGAGATGCAATTTGGTTTTGTTGAGGACAAGGGTACCAGAAATGGAATATTCACATTATCAATGCTGATGGAAAGATGTATTGAAGTAAATAAAGATCTGTATATGTGTTTCATCGACTATTCAAAAGCATTTGATAAAGTACAACACGAAAAACTATTCAAAATTCTATCATCCTTGGACATTGATGGTAAAGATTTAAGAATATTACGGAATTTGTACTGGGAACAAGAAGCAGCAATGCGTGTTGACAACGAGCTAAGCAGTTTTACACCTATTAGAAGAGGAGTTAGGCAGGGGTGTGTTTTGTCTCCAGATTTATTCAACCTCTATAGTGAAATGATATTAAGAGATATCGAACATAAGAAGGGGGTGTGTATTGGAGGAAAGAATGTAACAAATCTGAGGTATGCAGATGATACGGTTCTACTGGCAGAATCTGAACATGAACTACAAGAATTGCTGGATGTTGTAGTCAGGAGTAGTGAAAATATGGGATTGGAACTGAATATATCTAAAACAGAATGTATGACGGTATCTAAAAATAATAACCCACCAGCCTGTGTAATAACAAGCAGAGGACAAACAATACAACAAGTTGAATGTTTCAAATATTTAGGCTTCAATGTAACATCCAATGGAAAATCAGATTGTGAAATAAAGAAAAGAATAGGTATGGCGAAGAATGCATTCAACCAGCTGCATACAATTATGAAAAACAGGAATATTAGCATGAAAACAAAAATCAAAGTCCTGGATTGCTATGTACTGTCTGTGCTGCTATATGGTTGTGAGAGCTGGACCATAAACAAGACCATGGTTAAAAGACTGGAGGCAGTGGAAATGTGGTTTTACAGAAGAATGATGAGGGTGTCATGGATGGAAAGGAAAAGAAATGAAGAAATTTTAGAAATGGCAAACAGAAAAAGATCACTGATAACAAAAATCATCAAACGCCAAATGGAATTTTTAGGACACATTATCCGCCACCCTGGTTTGGAAATACTCGCCTTGACTGGAAAGATGAATGGAAAAAGAATAAGAGGAAGACAAAGAATAACGTATTTGAAAGGGATAAGAACTTGGACAGATGAAGCTGAGAAAGGTGGCGCTGCTTTAATAGAATTGGCAAGAGATAGATCAGCTTGGCGGAAGATGACCTCCGACGTCTGCTTCAGATATGGAACTACATGAGATATCAAAGTTACGAGTTTGATCACCCAAGTTGGCATGGTCTTATTGTTGTAATGAAGATACTGTCAAATCAGCACACAAAATATTCTCCGTAACAGCAATGTTATATTGATGCTATGAGTTTAGTTGTAATACTCACAGCATCCTCTAGTCGGATATAACGTATCGACACATAAAACTACGTGTAACTTTTAACACAATTTATAGTCTGATCGGTATTATTTCATGAGAACTATTCATTGTCTAAAAACAATAACAAAGAGCTGAGTGACGTCAACTTCGTTCCTTCTATACCACGCCCATAAATTATGTTCAGTAATGAGATGTCAATATTGATAAATAAATACACCCTACGTACACAAATCAATGTTCATATTTAGATAGGAGTTACAACCTATTGAATACAGAATCATATTCACCCTTCTGATTAAAATTTTAAAAACCGCGACCTTTGACATTACGCAATGTCCATTAACTGTATGCCTAAGCGCTTTATAAAAGGTTCCAAACCAACAACAAATTTAACTCCTACAAGGCTTTATTTCCCGCTTTTTTCTTTTCTTTTTTCTTTTCTTTTTTTTTTTTCTTCTTTTTTTATTATTTTTTTTTATTTTTTGCATACTAATAAAATGTTGTTACCAGTCGTCAGGTACTCATTTTACACGTGTGAATGGTGAGAGTGAGAAAATGTGAGTCAAAGCTTTGTCAAATCGCTCACATATTATAATAAATAGAAAGATAATAACATTTTGAGAGCCCCAATCTCCACCTTACGTGTTCAAAGGCGCTTTTACAAGATATTGGTGAAATGAGAATTTTAAGAAAGTTAAATGTAAAATTTTGAAATATTAAGAGAAAGTTAATCTAAAATTATATTCTGTCTTCAGTCAAGACTTGAAACACTCAATAGTATGAGCCCTTCTAGTAAAGACCGAGAGAGAATTCCTTCCAGATTGATGGTGCCGCAGGGTAAAATGCACGTCAAGAGAATTTTGTTTTGGACATGTTTCTTTCTAAAGTGGTGTGTTAATTCACTCAAGCCTAGAGATTTTTGCTACGATTTGAAATTGGGAAAAAATGTATTGAAAAGGAGCATGTAGTACATAGATGATTTTATCCAAGTATCATTAACATGCAAAAACCAAAAAGATTAAGTTTGATACTACGCCTATAATTTGTCTCAGAAAAATGTAATATATGCATGGAGTAAAAGTAACCCGGGTAATCTACGGATATAGTCGGTGTTAGGGTTGAGTGAGTTAAGAGGAGAGGAGAGCCCGAGGTGGCCTGTATTCTGATATCAATGACATTAGGTATGGTCGCGCTAAGCCATGAATATATTTGAAAATTTACAGGCCATCTTGAACTCAACTCTCCTCCCGACAGGCAACCAGTGTAGCTGTTTCAAAACAGAGGTAATATTTTCATACTCTTTTTTTTTTTTTTTTTTTTTTTTGGTCCAATTTAATGATTCTTGCAGCTTTTGTTTTGAAGTGTTTGACTCTAATACGATTCAATAGTCTGATGTCACGCCGTTGGCAACGGCGGCCATCTTGGTTCTAAACAAAGAAAATCTTATCTTTTTATTCTCCATGCTGGCTAGAACTTTGCATATGCCTTGTGATCAGAATGTGTAAAAGTCAAAACATGCTCAAATTTATGGGTTTGTTTTCCTCTGGATACCCTTTATGCTCGCCGGATAAATATTTCATACGGGCGTCCGCCATTGTTCCGATAGTTTAGAGCCAGTGTTACTAAGTTACCATGCGTCATTAGGAAGGAAGTGACGTTACGACTGTTGAAGAGTATTCTAACCCAGAACCTTCAATTGGAGCGATCTTTATTCATGTTTTCGCCCAACCGAGTCATCAATCACATGATTTGTTGATGTCCAACGATCGGATATGTCTTAACAAATGTAAACACGCTGCTTTGTTTATGAAAGTTGTAAACATACCCGTGTGTCAAGCTGAACAAAATGACCAATCGTGATGTTAGATATTCCAAAAGCTGTGAATACTTTTCACTATGTGGGTCACTTTGAGCACACTTACAATGTGACCAATGACCTCGAGCACATGGAACGGTAATACAGATCATCCCCATTACAAGCGTTTTTCTTCGTGTTTGTTGTTGTAGCCTCTTAAATAGAGGATCCAGGCGAAAGTTTACATATTTATGAATTTCAACACACACACACACACATACACACACACATAAATACACACACATACACACACACACGTACATTTCAAGTATAAGCTGTCATCATTAAATTCTTGGATTATTTTTTCCACGATTCCATTTTTTGTTAACT
>NC_088366.1:42844540-42849540 GCF_034508935.2 Berghia stephanieae
TCGACCTCGAAGCTTCCTTGCGGCTTTCACTCCCAGGGGTCATACGTCATCAATGGGAAGACCCTTCTACTGCAACTACCAAGTTAAGTCTTAAGGCTCTGCTCTTGATGCTTTCGTAACATGATTGTGTTTACGGGTAGAGTTGGCCCTCATTTAATCTAGTCTTTTCCCCTTTCTTTACCTGTTCAGTATGGGTAACCATACCAAGAGCCAAAGCTCTCGCTTGCATAGCTCTTAGGATCATAAAGACACACTAGCCGCCCCACCGCGTCAAGGTTAAGACCCACGGGGCAGACATCCACCTAATACTGACACCTTACAGGTTCTTTTGACTATGGCGTTTAGTGCGATGCGGTACGTGAATTCGGAAATATCGGGAAAGAGGCAAAATATTATGTTGAACAACCTAACACATATCTATGTGAATAAAAACCTTAAAAGGCTGGGAAAAAAACAAATAAATAATTAACAAATAATAATTTGACAAACCTGTCAAGGATAAAAAAAAAAACTATATCCGGTTGGTGTATTTAACATTATACGGTTATAAAATTATAATGTCACTGACCATCATAACGACTCCAGGAAAAGTCAACTTACATCATGGTTAGGCATTAGACTAAATAACGTCATTTCATTGTAATTATGATTATTGTTTGTCAAAACACATCGGCTATACCAGCCATTCTCCCGTAACATTGACAAAACAAGTTTTAATTATTTTGGCATGAAATTTGTCATGAGCTATTTGGAATATTGATCTAGATAAGATGATTCCTACCACATTAAAAGTCTCAAACCCTAGACACTGAAACCTTAGATTTTATTCAGAAGCGCATTGACCACGACAAAGCCATAGCTTTGCTAACGACGAACTAAAAACCTTGCAGGGCCTATTTTTCTTTTTCTTTTTTTTTTTTAAGGGGGAGGGGATGGGGGTGCCATGACAACTCATTGTCTGATTCGTGCATTCAATTTGCAACATTTCGTGTTTTAAAAAAAATAAGTTATGAATATTCATTGATTGTTAGGTTTTAAAAATGTTGTTTTATACGTTTGTTCAACGTCTGATATTTGGGTGTATTCAATTGATAGGTAGGCCTAGATACCTATTATAAACATGCATGTCTCAAGATTCAATGTCTGTTAAATGTTTAATATCTGATTTGTGAATTCAATGATTGATGTGCATGTTCAATGTTTTAAGTGTTATTTCAACATCTGAAGTGGTTATTTAATGTCTTATGCCCTATTCAACGTTATATATATATATATATATATATATATATATATATATATAATATATATATATATATATGTGTGTGTGTGTGTGTGTGTGTGTGTGTGTGTGTGCGTTTGTCTGAGGTGTGCATTCAATATCTGATGCGTGCCTTCGGTGTCTGATTTGTGCATTCATTGGTTGATGTATGCATTGAATGTTTATCATAATATGCTTTTAATTTATGCCATACTGACTAAACGATGACGCTATGCAAGTGCCACGACAAAGTCAACATTTTAAATGTAAGGAACAGCACAGTTTAAAAACTGATTTTGGACAAGCAGATGATCTTCCCTTAAATACAGTCAACAATATAAATTGTAGTAGAAAACAAACGATAAAGCCTTGCTCTACTTTACTACATAGTTAATCGTTTTGTGCTGCAACGAAGATCCCAGTGCTACAAGACAGCTGGGCTGAGCTCCTGGGCGTGGCTCTGTATCGTTATTATTGATTATGACATCATCCGTATTGTCATGCGCAGATCTCATAGAATTTTGTAATCGTGTGGGAGTTCATCTCAGGATACATTTGAAACGCTTCCAGATCGATACAGTGCGCGTTCAGGTAAAATGATATGAAATGTGACATTCACGTCGGTCGATGTGAACTCCAAAAAGTAATCAAACGACACGTAGATTATTGATTTTACTTTTTTTTTTTTTTTTTTTTTTTTTTTGCAATGCGCAATGGTGTGGGTAGAGATCCTCCTTTTAAAAAATTGCGTCATAGCTTTGAAATATTACTACGAATCGATTTGCAGGTCTGACATCCGAACCCACTTATGGGTCTAGTTGTAATGGACAATATATTGCATCATTTTTAAAAAGATTTTTATTGCAACAATGAGCTCATAAGGAATAGGATAAGACCTGTAAATAAGTGCACGTCGCTACGAATGTATGCAGTTTTGATTGGAATGAGCAATCGCTGGCTGATTATCGTTCCCAATTGGATTCAATAGTCTGATGTCACGCGCCCGGCAACGGCGGCCATCTTGGTTCTAAACAAAGAAAATCATTACTTTTTATTCTTCATGCTGGCTAGAACTTTTCATTCCCTTTTCATATGCCTTGTGATCAGAATGTGTAAAAGTCAATACATGATCAAATTGATGGGGTTTTTTACCTCTGGATACGCGTTTAAGCTCGCCGGGGAAATATTACATACGGCGTCAGCCATTGTTCCGATAGTTTAGAGCCAGTGTTACTAAGTTACAATACGTCATAAGGAAGGAAGTGACAGTACGACTGTTGAAGACTATTGTTGGCTGTTTATAGAGGCGTTCTGTTCCGAGAAGAAATATTGATGCTTTGCGTGAGATTTTATAGCGCAATATCCAATAAATGTGCTCAAAATGCTCTACAAAGGGTCCCTGACCAACAACAATTCGAAACGTGTGGAACGAGACATGATGGCAATATTACATTTTTTTCCGACAGAGACAATGCTGTGAACGGCCAGGTTCTCATTTTACACGTGAGTACGGTGAGAGAATATGAGTAATGAGTCTTTTCCAAGGATTCAACTATGCGCCGAGCGAGGTTCGAACCCAGGACCTTCCGATCCGAAATTGAGTGTCATACCACAAGACGACATAGCGGCACAAGTTTAAAAAACTCACAACATCCGCCAGCCGGATATAACTAACAATACACAAAACAAGGAGTAACCTTAAAGGTTTGTAGATAGTTCGAAGATGACGTCACTCAGGTCTTTGTTATTGTATTTTGCCATCCGCGTTTATGAGTAATGCTCACTGAACTGTATTAACCCGACTATAAACGTGCATGGATACACACAGTTTTGTGTGTTTGTCCGTTATACTTCCGGATGGCAATGTTATGAGCTTCTTAGCCAAGCGCATACTATCTATAGTCTGATTAAAACAATTTAGTGAGAACTACTCATACTGGCTAAAATCAATATTTCGTAACTTCTATAGATAGTTCGAAGTTGCCGTCACTCATGTCTTTGTTATTGTTTGTTTTTTTTGCCATCCGCATTTATGAGTAACTCTCACTAAAGTGTATTAACCTGACTTTAAACGATCATGGTTACACAATGTTTTGTGTGTTGGTCCGTTATACCTCCGGATGGCAATGTTGTGAGCTCCTTGGCCAAGCGCATACTATCTATAGATAGAACGAAGTTGACGTCACTCGGTCTTTGTTGTTTTTACCATCCATGTTTGAGAGTAATTCTCACTAAACTGTATTAAACAAACTATAAACGTTAAGGTTGCACATAGTTTTGTGTGATGTTCCGTTATACCTCCTGATGACAATGTTGTGAGCTTCTCAGCCAAGTGCACACTATCTATAGTGTGCCTTTGCCTAAAAAACTCACAATACTGTCATCCGCAAATTAAACGGACCAATACACAAAACTGTGTAATCTTGAACGTTTATAGTCTGGTTCATACAGTTTATTGAGCATTACTCATAAACATGGATGGTAGAAAACAATAACAAAGGCCAGAGTGACGTCATCTTCGTTCTATCTATATAACGGATCAGCACGCAAAACAATGTGTAATCTTGGTCGTTTATAGTCTGGTTAATACAGTTTAGTGAGAATTACTCATACACGTGGATGACAAAAGACAATAACAAAGACCTGAATAACGTTATCTTCATTCTATTTATAGATAATATGCGATTGGCTAAGAAGCGTACAACATTGCCATCCGTAAATATAATGGACCAACACACAAAACTCTGTGTAACTTTGAAAGTTTACAGTCTGGTTAATCCAGTTTAGTGGGAATTACTCATAAAGCTGGATAGCAAAAAAAAAATTTAAAAAAACAATAACAAAAACCTTATTATTATTATTATTATTATTATTATTATTATTATATTATTATTATTATTATTATATTATTATTATTATTATTATTATTAATATTAATATTATCATTATTATTATTATAATCATCATCATCATCATCATCATCATCATCATCATCTTCATCATCATCATCATCATCATCATCATCATCATCATTATTATTATTATTATTATTATTATTATTATTATTATTATTATCATCATCATCATTATCATTATTACCATTATTCAACATCATCACCATCATCATCATCATCATCATCATCATCATCATCATTGCCACCACCATCATCATCATCATTAACATCATCATCATCATCATCATCATCATCATCATCATCCTCATCATTGCAGTTATAGCAGTTTTTATCACCGCCGCTCACTGACAGGTTATCAATATAATTGAATTAAAAGTCACATCACAGATTGATCACAAGGATGAAAGCAAGTTATTATCTACAGACAAGCACCGCTTAGCACAAATAATGACAGCCTATTTATGTTGTTGTTGTAAAGCGATTGCCACCGCCTATAATAATAACATGCACTTACCTGCCATGCCATACTCTGGTAAACCACATTATTTTTTTTTTCATTTTGACCAGACATTTTTTTCATCTATCTACATCAAATTATATCAATCGACTAAAAGTATCATTTATTTTCCAAAGTGTCTAAAATCTGATAATTCAAAGAAGTGTCAATGTTCAGGCTTTATGACAGGTTCAGGGTCATTTTTATAAGATCGATAGTGTTTTACCTAAATGAAAAAAATGTGCTTAACCGGTATAGGCAAGTTCAGTGATGACACCTTTGTCACGGAATCGTGATGTTATTTCATAACAAAGATGAACAAAATAAAATA
>NC_088366.1:42859540-42862040 GCF_034508935.2 Berghia stephanieae
GCTCGAAAGACTGATTAGGGACCTTTTGCTACGGTTCTTTATATTCTTGACAATTGTGTCTGCCTCACATTCCAGTGCAGCCTTCGCAAATTCAGACGAGGATCCAATTTTTTAATCAGTCGCCAAGCGTGGCGGCTAGAGTTTGTAAAGTCGACAATTCCCACGGACTCCTGCCACCGTTGCTTCCTTCCTTCTGCCAAAGACTGAAGTAATCTATCGCTACTTCCTGGGACTAGGTCTGTTGTACTCCTTGTATAGCTTTTCCGACTCCTCCGTCCAGCAGGGAGTGTAGAATTTCCGTTTGTCCCGTGGAATGGAGCGGTGAGCGTTTTTACCATCAGTCACTTAAATCTGGTTATGTTCTCGAATTTAGGAGGAATATCAGGACAGACTGATATAGAAAGTAATTTCCTCCCAGTTAGCATTCCTGCAGTTCAACCTACAGAGTGGGAGAGACTGCACCCTCGGAATTGTCACTCCAGCTGTGACAAGTACCGGCCTGTGCTGGCTATGCGGGAAGTCACCTAGGTCTGTCAGCTTAACCTTCAACGGTTCCCTGTTCGCTGCCTTCGTCACGAGAGTGAGATCAGGAGTATACTCCTTCTTCTGGCGGGTGCCCCTGAAAGTACCCTTGGTCGTAGGATCATACACATGGTGCAGATTGCTACAGTCCATCCATGAGTGAAGTCTGCCTGCCTCGTTGCAGTCTCGGTAGCCCCGCTCGTGGTGGTGGCTTTTAAAGTCTTCCACTCAGATGGAAGGATGGCTAACCTGGTGTAGTCAAAGTTGCTCTTGGTGGTTTGTAAATGTTTTGCAGATACAACCCATCTACCTCTATGGAAATTCTTTTCATCCCGTTGTTGTCCGTAACGCTTTCAACGACCTTTACATTCGAAGGCTCTGTAGGGTAAACGCTATACCTCCTTTGAGCCTCGAAGTGTCCTCTGGTGGGATCATAGTATAGCCTAGGATCTGGAATCTAGAAGAATGCGAGCCTGGTTAAAAATTGCTCTCCTGTAGTAGAAGAATATCAATGCCATGAACGGCCAGTAGCTTTGTTAAAAACTCATTTTTGGTCATACTCTGACTCTCGATATTGAGGGACAATATGGTGTGTCTGATCGCTGATTCTGATACCGCATTTTACAGGTAAAGCTTGTTGGAACGTTCGCTTATTTCTCGACTGCGCCGATGACCTTGGTGATACAATCGCGGTAGTATTTGGCTATGCGGCCGACCTCTTCGCCATTGAGAATATGTTCTGGATTTGGTCATTATGCTGTAGTAGTGTGGATCTCGGGATTACCGAAGCTATTCGGGCACCAGGTTGGATCTCCATTCCGTCATATATCAGGGCGGATAGTTCATGGCGCCCGCGTATCGTCTTGACATCCGGAATGTTCTAGTGACGGTCAACCGGGATTACTCCTTTCCCCAGGTATGCCTCAAGCACCCCCAACAAACGTGGGGGCGGTGGTCCATTAGGGGCGATCCAGGCAGCGAATTCATTGCCACATTTGTTTACAGTGACGAACCCACCCGATAGCCTAGTCGCAACACAACTTTCGACCAGATGTACTGCGGTTTCAGATTTTTTGTACAGTGTCTACATGTGGGACAGATGGAAAGTCCCCACTGATGAAGCGTCGCAGCAGTTAGGCAAGTTCTAGATCTCCGTCGATTTACCGCAACCCAGTGTCTCCTCTTGCTGGTACAGAAACCTAGCAACTTCTCCCAGTTTTGAGGAGTCTACTTCCCCACCCCCACGAGGGTCAGAATTAATCCAAGTCGATTTCCATCTCATAAATGAAACCCTGACCGAAGTCATGGAAGCCAAGTACAAGAGTCTCCAGGATTTATTGCGTTTATTCGGTTCGAAAAGAAGTCATCGTCCATAATGCTTCTGAGAATGTTTCTCCGGTTCCCTACTACTTTGTTAATCCAGTTAATCGTCTCCCGCCGGACATTGGAGGGCTGGATTGCTGCCATTATCGGGCCACATTCTTTAAGTGTTGTTGCAAGCATTCCCGATACTAATATATTTGCGAAGTTTACATCTATCTTTTCAACCTTCTTGCTCCTACCCCACATCGAAGCACAATACTTGAGGAGCGAGTCGAGAAGGTGGTGGTGGTGGTGGTGGTGGTGGTGGTGATGGTGATTTTGGTAGATGGGGATGAGGAGCAGAAGGAAAAGGAAGCAGAAGCAAAAGAAGAAGAAGAAGAAGAAGAAGAAGAAGAAGAAGAAGAAGAAGAAGAAGAAGAAGAAGAAGAAGAAGAAGAAGAAGAAGAAGAAGGGATAAAGGAGGAGTCGCTGACATTTACTATGATATCTGTTTATTCTTTTATAGGAAATATAATATTCCATCTCCTAGATAACTACCTCCTCATGCAAAACCTTTTACTTCTCGTTAAATTTAATTGTTATGAATTATCATAACAAATGTGAAGTTAACGATAATATGTTAAATATCGAGAGAAAGCGACATGCATGCTTTATC
>NC_088366.1:42874540-42904540 GCF_034508935.2 Berghia stephanieae
ATATTATACACACACGCCGACAGAGATCGAACTATCGATTTCTTTTTTCCGCTCGCTCGTGATGAGCCTCGGCGAGAAAATTTATTTTTAGAGTGATTAAACGTCATTGATGTCACGTGATACTTGTCAGCGGCAGTCGCTCCGGAAATCTCAGCATTCAGAATGTCAGACAGCATAAGAAGAGAAAACCTGGCAGGAATAGCTCATATTTTGAGGAATAAGTGAGACAGAAGAGTCGTAGTTTCATTTTATAACCATCCACGGATTAAATCATTTTCTTTGGATTTAAATCAGTGCATTCTTACCTTGAAAACTGTGACCGTTCACAAGCTACTGCGCCTCTTCGACTTATCGGTGGGTGGCACACAACACAGCAGCAGACAAAAGGAGGTCGTCTGCCTTGTTTACATCTGGTGCAGTTTGTTGTGTGCGATTTGCCAAAACTTTTGGCGAATTGAATTTGCCCTTCTATAGTAGGCTTATTTATCTAACGTTCCTTTAAATCATTGCTAATGCTTGAAAAGGTAGATTCCACAATGACTACGTTAACAGACGTATCCATTGCGAGCTCTGCGTCTACAGACAATAACAACTCAAAGCCCGTCTCTAACTCGGATGCTTCTCCGTCTGTGCCAACGATTACTAAAGTTCCTATCTCAATGGGGCCAAAACATAAACTGATTACTGAGACCGACGTTCAAGTATGTCGTTTGAACCATACGAGAACAATCGTGAGCAAAATTATGAATTCGAAATACCTTCGACGATGGGAAAGTCATAAAATAGTGCTTGACCACAGTGAAATGAGATCGACCACGGTATGTATGATGATGTAATGTACCACATGAATCAATCATAAAAAGTAGAATGTTGTTGATTTCCTCTTCTTTTTTAACCACTTTCTAATGTCAAGTTAAGACAACTTAACTTCAGGGTCAAGTCCGTAAAAAATTTCAATATATCTAGAGGGTCTAAATATATTTCATGACTTTGTATTTATTTATGAATAACTCTCACAATGAAAATTATCTGCTGACACAGGTGTGGGCCAAGAAAATAGCTTCATTGCTTTTCAGAGGAAGCGTTGTTTTGAGGTGCACCTCTCTACTTTATATATTATTGTTATTCTTATCCCAGTTCCAGTTCCTGTAGTTAAATGGTACAGGTTGGGTGGTATCATTGCATGTGTTGATAATGTTGTGGTTACGTGCACATGTTTTTGTGTGAGAGGCAGAGAGTGAGTGAGATGTGGAGCCCATGACAACAGAATTGTAGCATTTACAAGAAGTTGACCGTGTTAACTTGATTCATGATGTTGGTCATACTTTATCATGACAATCTAATTGTTTGAAAACTGTTGACCCAGAAAACCATTTTTCAAAAAGTAGGTCTTTGCCTGTCCTTATGATATGATGGGAGTCTACATCATTACCAAGTTATAGTTAGAAGCCGAAGCAGCCCGAACGATCGACTGACCGAGCACGTGATTATTTTTTCCTCGCGTCCTCTCGTCTAATCTCATCACTCTGGAATAGAAAGAGGAGGCGGAGCTTATATGATATAACGCAATGAAAGTTCTGTCCGATGACGGGTGGGCGGATATCACCTCTCCAAAACTCACCTTATTATAAGAGATCTTGAGATTTTTATCCAATCATCGAGTGAACAGTTAGATCATCTCTTGATTTATGGACAGGCGGCTTTGCGTAAAGGTGGTGAGTGTTGTATACATCAAAGAGTACCGCTGACCGATGGGTAAATAGTGGTTGTGTAACCCAAAAGCCCTGCCGACTCGACCTCAAGGTCTTGTATGTAATAGTTGCGTCACCATCTCAACGCTCAGGAATTAATTAGTGAGGCAGGACTCTCAGTATATATATATTTTTTTTAAAAATTTTAAAAACAATGCAATTAGTGTTTTAAACGCTTTTGAATCACACGAGATACATCAGTGTGCTCGTCGCATTGAGAATGGAAAAATGAGATATAAATCAAGAAAATCGACCGGAAAATAAAGAAATTATTATTAAATTAAAAAATTTGAGCATTATTTTTTTCAAAATCAATCTACTAGAAAAAATGTTATTTCTAAGCCTATTTTTGTGAAACAAAGATAAATGTTCTCCTTTTTGCAAGCTGATTCAAACAATGTGGTTTTCAAATTTATCATATACGTAATCATTTGGAAGTTACAGAGAAAGGTGTTTTTGTGTAATCCCTTTCACACACGCGCGCACACACACAAACATATACAAACAATACACAAACAATACACATCCCTCGTCATCTATTGCTTATATATTAATGTTAATGTATACCTCCCAGGCTGATTGTCACTACCCCCCAACCATTTCCACCATCCAAGTACCAGCGGCCTTTTCTCTTTGATTTCATGGTCTCCCCGAAGCCCAACACCTCGGTCGTTTGTGGGTCAAACCCCCCCCCCCACCTTCCCCCGTAATCAATTTATAATTTTCTCTCCGTGTAGAGAGCCACATGCACAATTATATACTATTGAATGACACTGACCTTGCCCCTCCCCAAACACACATGGTAGAGGGAGGCCTGAGGTAGTCTCCATTCTTTCCTTCTGCATTTCTTGTCAGCTGAAGCCAACAGCAACCCAAGCTATCCTCTATCACGTGACCTTAGATCCGATGCTGCATATCGCTTGAGAGCCTTCACTCCAGATCTCGTTCATGATCACGTGAGAAGGCTAGATCCGTTCGTGTTCGGCGCCTCGATCGGCCCGATTTCGTTAAAAGCCTATTAACATAACAATACACATTAAATCTTGATGTTATGAAT
Source organism: Berghia stephanieae (assembly GCF_034508935.2). Taxonomy (NCBI): domain Eukaryota; kingdom Metazoa; phylum Mollusca; class Gastropoda; order Nudibranchia; family Aeolidiidae; genus Berghia; species Berghia stephanieae. The sequence goes on from NC_088366.1 coordinate 42,877,349, forward strand.
ATAAGTAGTCCTTCAGAGCCATTGGGTCCATGGAGCCAAAGTAATTCCAGTTGTTATAGCGAATTGCAATTTTTGCTTGATACTCTTTTGATAGGTTGCTAGTCAATTGCATATTACTTTCCACCAGATCTAATAGAGCAGCTACCCAATCACTGATGGGTGGATAGTGGGGTAACAAAGAAATCTCAACTTTATCGTGATCGATCTTGGTCCTTTTGTGTGGAAGCGAGTGCTCTACCAACTGAGCTATCAGGACCTCCATAATAAATAAAGCTGGGGACAAATCTGTCCAATACAAACGTTTTTTTCACATTTTGGCCAGAAAATATTTCTGTCATTGAATAATTAAAATAACCCCCAACTTCAAGGAAATTCTTAACAGAGACTTATTTCAAGAATGATAATGATAATATCTTAAATTTATATATTAATAGAAATAAGATCATGTGGCTGCAAAATAAAGAACACTAAAAGGGTATTTTACACCACGACTTAGAAAACATCAAACGAGTTTTGAAATGTTTACGGATATAATATCAACATCTTGCATTGGATATTTTGCTGTGTTAAAATTGCTTTTTACACATCACAATGGGGAAATCGCTTGTGATAATAATAATGATGTTAATAATTTAAAAAAAAAAAAAAAAATAAATAAATACATAAAAGATAAATAATAATAATAATAATATTAATAATAAAATTAAATGATAATAATAATAATGATACTAGTCAGAATTCGTGTAGCTTTAATCCATGGTTAGCACCATGCTCTTATTGCATTACATTTTTCAAAAGAATTCACCTGATGAGGGAATAGTTCCTGATATGGGATATACAGCCTTTCGGGCGTAAGTACAATTTTTTAGACAAAATTAATATTGCGTTACAATAGGGGGGGGGGGGGGGCTCAGAATTCAATGCCCATTTCACATTGGACGAGGAAATTGTGATTGTGTGCAAAATGCATTTCTCAAAGCCAACCATTTGAGTGTCTAATTGGGGTTTCAAATACTCAGACCTGATTCAGGTAATGATGCAAGTCCAAAAACCATTTTTGAATTTGAATATAAAGAACATATAACGGCTACATAGCAGCATAAGGGTATGACACTCGCCTTTGCATTGGAGGGTCCTGGGTTTGAAGCTCGATCAGTGCATTGCTGAGTCCTTGGAAAAGGCTCTTAACTCATATTCTCTCACCGTATTCAGATGTAAAATGAGTACCTGGCTGTTAACAAAGCTGTACTATCGCCTAACAGGCATCACGTCTCATCCTACATGTTTAGTGTTGCTGTTGGCTATGGATTCCTTGTAAATCACTTTTAGCATGTTTAGTGGATATTACACTATACAGAAAACGCTCAAGTTTTCAAAACAACATACATAATTATAGTAATAGATAAATAAATAAAATAGTAGTCTTTCAGAGCCAATAAGGCAACAGAGATGAAGTTTATCCCAGTTTCTATTATGGAAAATGGACCATACCAATTACTTGCTACTCGTTGGATAGGTTGCTAGTTTATTGCCAATTCTCCACCAGATGTAACATCCAGCCATCCAAACCCAATTGTAGCTGGGTGAAAAGAAAAAAAATGGGGATAGGGGGCAGAGAAAAATCTGACTGCGCTGGGATCGATCTCAGCCATTTGCGTGTGAAGCGAGTGCACTACAGACTGAGCTATCGGGACCCCCAACAAATAAATATATGAATAAAAGCATAAAATATGAAGAATAAGAATGATAATGATATCATATTTCAAAATTCTGGCTGGAACACGAAATGAGTTTGGCTGCATTAGAATTAGAATGTGTTTTGCAGTAATATTACTGGGACATTCATTGTGTAGCATACATTGCAATCTACATAGGGAATCTACATACTTGTAATAATAATGATAACAATAAAAATAAATTTGTTGTAAAATTTAGAATGTGTATATACAAAACGGATTCATTTAATTTGCCATCATTATAGATTGCAGATAAAAGGAATTTAGGACAAGTGCTGTCACAATATGTTGATGAAAGTAATCAAGTGTGTAACAAGTTTACAAATCCTTTTTTAAAGATATTGTGACATTTTTATCACCAATGACAGGCCCAAATAGCTTAAACCTCAAATCAGGCCAACTAGATCACCATGCAGGAACTGTGACCTTTACCACTATACTGTGTATTTTATCAACAAATTTGTTGTGCAACATTTCAATGTTTCTTCTGAAGTCGGTATAATATTTTTAAAAACAAATGAGACACATTTTTATCAAAGATTAGATGTTCGGTTGCTAACCTTTGAGAGCGAGATAGAGAGAGAGAGGGAGGGAGAGAGAGAGAGAGAGAGAGAGAGATTATTTTGTCACAGCGTTATGGCTGAACATCTTTAAGACAGTGACAAGCCATAAAATAATTTTTGTTAATTAGAGAGATTACAGACCCTGTAGTAGTCCTCGTCTGCTGGAGTCGGCTAGAGCTAATTCTCTCTCTTTACAGGAATGATTGTGTATGGTTCTGTCGAAGGAGATCATTAGGTGCCTCAACATTGTGTGCCAGAGATGATTAACTGTCTCTTTAATTAGGAACGGCTGGCGGAATGTCCCCGTCATCTTTATACAGTGATCGCGTCGAGTCGAAAAGATCCGTCGGCTACAGTGTTGGCAGTGCTGTTGATTTAAAAATTACTATTTGTAATATTGTCTTCTTCTTCTTCTTCTTCTTCTTCTTCTTCTTCTTCTTCTTCTTCTTCTTCTTCTTCTTCTTCTTCTTCTTCTTCTTTCTTCTTCTTCTCTTCTTCTTCTTCTTCTTCTTCTTCTTCTTTCTTCTTCTTCTTCTCTCTTCTTCTTCTTCTTCTTCTTTTCTCTTCTTCTTCTTCTTCTTCTTCTTCTTCTTCTTCTTCTTCTTCTTCTTCTTCTTCTTCTTCTTCTTCTTCTTCTTCTTCTTCTTCTTCTCTCTTCTTCTTCTTCTTTCTTCTTTTCTTCTCTTCTTCTTCTTCTTCTTCTTCTTCTTCTTCTTCTTCTTCTTCTCTTCTTCTTCTTCTTCTTCTTCTCTTCTTCTTCTTCTTCTTCTTCTTCTTTCTTCTTCTTCTTCTTTCTTCTTCTTCTTCTTCTTCTTCTTCTTTCTTCTTCTTCTTCTTCTTCTTCTTCTTCTTCTTCTTCTTCTTCTTCTTCTTCTTCTTCTTCTTCTTCTTCTTCTTCTTCTTCTTCTTCTTCTTCTTTTTCTTCTTCTTTCTTCTTCTTCTTCTTCTTCTTCTTCTTTTCTTCTTCTTCTTCTTCTTCTTCTTCTTCTTCTTCTTCTTCTTCTTCTTCTTCTTCTTCTTCTTCTTCTTCTTCTTCTTCTTCTTCTTTTCTTCTTCTTCTTCTTCTTCTTCTTCTCTCTCTTCTCTGCTTCTTCTTCTTTCTTCTTCTTTTTCATTTCTCTTTGTGTGCTTGCTTCTTTTATTATTATTATTATTATTATAATTATTATTATTATTATTATTATTATTATTATTATTATTATTATTATTATTATTATTATTATTATTATTATTATTATTATTATTATAATAATAATAATAATAATAATAATAATTTGGTTATTGTTGTTGCGCCCTTATTATTAATTTCCCTTGCCTATATTATTTGCTATTATGTTCTGGACAGGAATAAATTGGTGGTAAATTATTTGCGACAGTTTAAAGATAACTATTGACTAGTTCTTTGTCCTCATATTTCCCTCCCACTTGTCTGATCTAATCCTCTTGCAGGCGATCGGAGGAACCCGATGTATGAGTATTATCTCTACTCTGCACTGCTGATGGGTGTTCATCACGGACGAGGTCAAGGGGATTTTGTATCCTACACTGACGACCATGTGTGTGTATCTATTGGTCTGTGTGTAATTGTGTGTGTATGAGAGAGAGAGAGAGAGAGAGAAAGAGAGAGAGAGGTAATTGTGTGTGTATGAGAGAGAGAGAGAGAGAGAGAGAGGGGGGGGGGGGTATTAAAGAGAAAAGACATCACGGTAAATGGGAAAAGAGGATGAAAGAAGAAAACGTTTTGACGGACATGGAGAGAGAGAGAGAGAGAGAGAGAGAGAGAGAGAGAGAGAGATAGAGAGAGAGAGAGAGAGAGAGCATCCATGACCTATCGGTGGCCTTGCTAGTGTTAGCCCCATGACTATTACAATGTACTAGTATTTGGTTTTGCTTCCGAGTATTGATTAATTGTAGGGACACAGCCCAATACCATCTCCATCTTGAAAGCGGGTTCTGTTTGATTTTTACGGCTTATATACATCAACGAGTCACTCTCCGAATGAATGTTATGTTTTTGGAAGTTAGTGGGGGGTAGGAAAAGGGCAAGCGACGTCGAAGGTGTAGTAGCCATGGCCATGCGTCCCCGTCCCCTCAATTTGACCATAAGGCGAGTTCGACTAGTTCAAGCTCCTGTCTACTAGCACACTAACACGAGTCCCTGGGAGAATTTTTTTAAAATTTTTTATTCGTATTTTCCTGGGTAAAATAAACATAGACATTTATGTCACCCAGAATACTGATTGTCGATGCATACGTGTCCAAAAATGCACAAAGCCATAGACACATCTAGACACAAAAATTATTAATGTATGAACAAAAGTTATTGAGACATATAGGTACGACTCTTTCACCTCTTTGTATTTATTAAACGTTATTTTTATCGTGCCCAATAACACAACGAGCTTGCGGGTATGTGTTAATGCGCGATAAAAATATAACGAGTGGAACAAATGGTGGCATAAATAAAAATATTAACTCCCTTCGGACACAAGTTATTAGAAGAAAAAACAACCAAAACAACGTATTCCCTGAATCTGCATTCATTGGAAGTAGTTTCAATTTTGAACATTAGTATTTTAGATCAGGGAAGGATGTTAATTAATATTATGACAGTCACTGTTAGTGATAACGCTGGAGTGTTTTGACACTATTCGTTTGAAGATGTTGACAGTCTGGAGTGTTTATACACGTTTCTGGTAAAACAATTCAGTCTTTGGTGGTGAAAAATCACTTTAAAATCATAGCCAATGCAAGATATGTGTCGTCATAGCTAGATATGCGTTTCAAATTACTAATTATTGAAATTTTTACAAACCTCATTTTTAAAAAAAGTTTGTGCTGCTTTCAACACAAATGGCAACGAAAGCAGTGTCATCCATCTGCCTTTGGCTTTGAACTCATTTCAGTATAAAAACTCTAAACTCTAACCTCAACCTCAATGGTATGCTTTTGGGTACCAGTTTCTTGAAAAGACTTATCTTGGAGTTGGCTGACTGTTTTGTTGTTGTCGTTGTTTGTTTTTAACGATTTGGGTTTATATCGAAGTACCTGAATTAGAATTATTGGTTGTCTTTGATATGATAATAGCTTTGTGGCCTGTAGGTCCAGTTTCGGGTCCCACTATGGGCGACGCAAAGTTGAGTCCTCTGAAAATATTCTTTACTAACATTCTCTCACTGTAGTAAAATGATGACCTAATCGGTAACAAAGTTGTAATAGTGCGTTATATTTTTCAGCAAAAGATATGTTGCATTCAGGAATTATTTTTAAAATGCTTTAGAGACAGCAGTGCGGTTCTGTACCGACAAAAGCTATTTTTACGTTTTGGTAATTAAACATTAATATCGTATATTATATTGATCGTTTAAATTGACCCTCAACTTATCAAAAAATCTCAAATCTTTGAAGTGTATGATAATTCGGGGATCATTGTAATCGTTGGATATGAAAGGAGGTAAAAGTTTAATGGTCATATCGTGAAAAGCGTTAGGTCAGTGCACGGTATAGTAGCCGTATAGATAGTTCGAAGATGACGTCATTCAGGTCTTTGTTGATGTTTTTTGCCATCCGCGTTTATGAGTTATGCTAACTAAACTGTATTAACCCAACTATAAACGTTCATAGATACACACAGTTTTGTGTGTTGGTCCGTTATACTTCCGGATGGCAATGTTATGAGGTTCTTAGCCAAGCGCATACTATCAATATGTGTTGGGTGTTTGAAGTGGACCAACTCAAATCGTGAGCCCTGTATTCACTCATTTTCTATAGGGTACTCTGTCATACTTAAATGGAATAATATCGACCTTATAATTTGTTTATACATGAATAAGAAGATACCCCCCCCCCCACCCCTCAAGCTATCATTCCAAGTGATTCTCTCTCTCTCTCTCTCTCTCTCTCTCTCTCTCTCTCTCTCTCTCTCTCTCTCTCTCTCTCTCTCTCTCTCTCTGTGGGGGGGGGGGGAAGGGGGAGGGGGATGCATTTTTGTGTGTGTCTCCTTTTGTTTTGTTCTCTCTCCCACCCCCTCTCTCTCTCTCTCTCTCTCTCTCTCTCTCTCTCTCTCTCTCTCTCTCTCTCACACACAAATATTTTTCTCAACCCCTTTTCCTCGCCTCTTGGTGTATTTTATCGATCGATCCATGTTGTTATTCTGGATGAAGCTTTGAGTTGACGGTGTACCGGATGCACCAAACCAGACATTGTCTCTCTCTCTCTTTCTCTCTTTCTCTCTCGTGTCTCTCTCTATGTATGCGTGTCCTCTCTTATCTTCTCTCCTTCCGTATCCCGTCCTCCCTCCCTATAATATATTTGTCTGCTTATCTCCTTTTGTAGTCTCTCTCTCTCTCTCTCTCTCTCTCTCTCTCTCTCTCTCTCTCTCTCTCTCTCTCTCTCTCTATCTGTGTGTGAGTGTGTGTGTATTTTGGTTTTTCTGTTTGTGTATCTGTGTGGAGTTGGATAGAGGTAATGGCTGGCTGGCGGCAAAACACGTCAGACATGTGAGGTGTTGATTGAATATTGTTATCAGGGCAAGACCAGATTTTTATTGGGACACGTTTATCAGCACCAGGCATCGCAACTACAGGCGGGATAAGCACTGATCGCGGAGCAATATTGGAGCCGTGCCAATCGTTAAGAGACAGATAAATGATAGTGTCGCTGGTTGATCAAAACACACACCTCATTGCTCGGCACAAAATACCTAGCCAGAAAAAGACAATTGTTGAGAATAATTAATGTAGGGCAGTGCCAGAGAGAGAGAGGGAGAGAGAGAGAGAGAGAGAGAGAGAGAGAGAGAGAGAGAGAGAGAGAGAGAGAGAGAGAGAGAGAATCGGGGTGGGGGGGGGGGGGGGGGGGGGCTTGATGACTGGAGTTGAACTCGAAGTAAAGGAGTCAGAACCAAGAGAAAATCAATACAATCTTGTTAGATTCATGGAAGTTTCATTATTGTCTTTTTGTCCCATATGTTGTTAAAGGAGAAACACCAAACGTTCACACACCGTACCGTTTGAATAAAATAAGCTGGAATTACCTCATTTTTATTTTTAACTTTTCCGCGCTTTAAGCAGCTACATTTGGATTTTACATAAAGCTAAAATAGAACCACCGTTACCACACCATTACCAATTTTACAGTCACTTACTCTGCTCTTCTAACTGTACCCCAAAAAGGTTTTTTTTATTTTTAAAAAAAATTATTTTAATTAATTTTTTTAACAGATGGCCTGATCTTTTGTCATGGCCGTCGGCCTCTTATCCGTTTATCCCTGGTTCGAAGCCAGTCCCGTTTTGGGCACCGCAAAGATGAAAAATGAGACGCTTCCTTACTCACACTTTCTCTCGCCATATTTCAGATGCAAAGAATGAGTCGATTTATAGGCGTTATAGTCTAGTCACATCTTATCTTGCACATTCAGTGTTGCTTTTGACTCTGATCCTTGTAAAGCGCTTTGAGCACATTCAGTGGATATTGAACCTTATAAACGCTCGGACAAAGCGCACGTTATCGTTTGTATCAAAACATAAAATATGTATAATCAAATGTTGATCAGGTTATCCCGTACGCATGTCACACTTTGATTATGATTTGGGAAACATTTACATTCATTGGCCTATTTTACAGCCTCTCTATATAACTTTATTTCCCCCTGCCCCCCCCCCCCCCTTCTCTCTTAAACAAACACGCTCTCTCTCTCTCTCTCTCTCTCTCTCTCTCTCTCTCTCTCTCTCTCTCTCTCTCTCTGTGTCTCACTCACACACACACACACACACTCACAAAATAAAAATATGGCTTTTTAAAAATTAAAAGATGAGTTTGTACATGACCCAATAACCACTAAATGTGCTCAAAACGCCGTACAAGAGATCTTTAGCCAAAGGCAACACTGAACGTGAAGGGCAAGAGATAAAATCTGTAAGCTGCTTGTGCTGTGTCCTCTATTTTTGGATAGAGGCAACAGCACTGTCACCGGCTTAGTACTTGTTTTACACCTGGATATATTGATGAAATATGTGTAAGTCTTTTCCAAAAAGTCAAGTTTGCGCCACCCACAAAGGGACTCGAACCATCCATCTACTGATTGCATACAAACTGTCATACCACTAAGCAACAAAACCGCACGCGTGCGCGCACACAAACACACACATATACACTCACTCACTCAACCACATACACTCAGCAGTAAGATCTAATCCTTCAGACGATGAAACCAAACATTGATGTGTAGGGAATGATCTTCGTTCTGGTTTCAGACATACCTTTTACTTTCATCAATGGATGGTGAGTGGTGAGTGTGGTTGTATATAGGACTATGAGTCAGGTGAGTCACTTGGCGCAGATTCACCTATTTTTGGATGGCACTAAGGTTGTTTGACCTCGATTGTATATTATAAAGTTGAAGGTAGACCTGTATGAATTGATTCTTATTATATTCCTCTTTCATTCAATATTTCAATTGACTCGATTGGGCATTACTGTCAGTACGTTATGATAATTTTTATTATAAGTTCATCATAAAACAAAGTTTCTCGCCGTCTGCTCTTAAAAAAAAAAAAAGAAATAGGGGTGGGGGCCACATTGTTCCGTACAGCCAATTTTTTATTTTTTATCATCGAGCACAGAATTACTGGCAAATCTAAAAATGATGAAACTATGTTAATTTCCACAATATAGTAGTATAATAGATGACTGTCTGTTCGTAATAGCCTTTATATCTCCGCAAATATTGCGGATTCTCCACTAGTTTTTGAAAAAATAAATATGCGTGGATTTGCGTGTGTTTGTATCGTTTATTATTATTATTATTATTATTATTATTATTATTATTATTATTATTGTTGTTGTTGTTGTTGTTATTTTTCTTTTATCGATGCTAACAGCCCATATATAATAACGTCTTATTTATATTCCAAAATAAGAATTGATACCTTTTGTTCGAAGAGGCAGGACAAATGCGCTCTCATTTGACCTGTTGTATAGTGAGTGCTCTTACCTTTTTTTTTCATCTACAGAATTCAACTTAAATGTATACAGAGCACATTTTTGCTCTCTCTCTCTCTCTCTCTCTCTCTCTCTCTCTTTCTTTCTCTCTCTCTCTCTCTCTCTCTCTCTCTCTCTCTCTCTCTCTCTCTCTCTCTCTCTTTCTTTCTCTCTCTCTCTCTCTCTCTCTCTCTCTCTCTCTCTCTCTCTCTTCATATAAATAACTACTGTTCTGTTGAACACTGAGAAAACGCATTTTACTTCTTTTTTTTTTCCATTACCGCGAGGAAACTACATCATACATCGATCGATTGAGATAACCACCGATTTGTCAAAACGTGCTAGACTTATAAGATATCGTCGAGCTAACGACATTCTTGTTGTAATCGATCGATATTTAAGTACTTTTTTGAATGGGCAAAATAAAAGAGAAAATGCGTTTTGTCTGCGTTCGACAAAATAATGCTCGATCCTTGTTTCTCTCCCAAAGAAATGATCCATTTATACGAGTCCATTAATGTTGGGTTTTTTTTTCAAATACGTCTCGTCTCGGAGTTTGATGTATAATCCTGTTGAAAAGACATGCCTTTAGGATATGGCACTTAGTGTGAGGAATGGAGTAAATTATCAAGGAACTATCAGGGTTATGGGTATGGTTGATGGTCGTCATGATTATGCTAGTAAAAGCCTTTTATGGGAAGGCGAGGGTTTAGAAAAAGAAGAAAAAATAGACATAGACCCGTACTAATAGCTTTTCAATCAGTAGTCTTGAGTTTGAATCCAGCCCCGATACGTACTTACTTCGTTAAGTAGCCACCGTTCATCAGTTTTTGTATTATCGCTGGGTCAGTTGACATTGTCGACACATACATACATAATTTCTCATGAAGCTCATCATATTACTCTCTGACTCTCTGACTGACACCTTAATAATTTTATTTTTTTAGTCCCTAGTTAATGGCTGAAACATGGCAGCTAGTGCGCGCGCGCGTGTGTGTGTGTGTGTGTGTGTGTGTGTGCTATAATGTAAATTTTTGTTTGCCTGGTGTTGATTGAATCGGTAGCTGTGCTTCGTTTTGTTTTCAATATTTATGTTTATCTTTTGATTCATCTTCGATTATCCAATTCGTCTTCACGAGCATTAAAACCCTGCTTGGATAATTGGCTTTGGAATCGACCAATCTGTTGCTCCATGCATCTTGTTTTGTTTTTTTGTTGTTGCTAGAACAACTCGGATGCCCTGTCATTGAGTTTGTTTTTAAACTGTAAAAAATATTTTAACTTGTTTCTCTTTCTACTCCCCCCACCCTATGTGTCCATTGATGTCTCGGGGATTCTGTATGCTAATTTACTTGATTGTTGGATACACTCAAAGTTTTTTTTCTTAATGGATAGGAATTTTCTGCCGTACATTGGCAAAAACTCCTTTTTACATTTTGGCCGAGATTTTTTACGTAAAATGTCGATGATTTGTCATGACCCCCTGGCGTCCAAAATTCATTAAATTTCTGACTCTATTTTAAGGTTTGTTATAGCTTTAATTGAAATCTCAGGCTTTAAGGAATTCTGACAAATCGGGCCTCATCGTTTAAAGTAATCCGCCAAAACGGAAATATGGTGTTTTGTCACAAGTATAATTCTAGTCTTCTTTGTCTCTTCAGTAATTTGCTATCACTCTTCAGTGGCGTTGTAAAATATTGGGATCTTTTGGAGGGTGTCTGTTCGGTTCTTGTTACCACGAAATACAGTACTCGCTATACTCTCTTGGGGAAGCCCAAAAAGCGTGCTAGAATCCGGGCGTGCCGCGTGCCGAAACCCGATGCTCATGGAAGGTAACGTCTTATATAGATACAATTCGGTCATTCGGCTCTAGAGTATCGTATTCCAGAGCGTGCTAGAATCCAGCAAGTATTGTATATATTTTCTAATCATATTATTTATGTGTGGGAGAGAGAGAGAGAGAGAGAGAGAGAGAGAGGCGCCGGGGGGGGGGGCATCTAATATAACACCTGTCCTCTTTTCTCAACTTGAGCATTCCAAATCATTAATAATAATAATAATAATAATAATGGTATAGATTTATAGTGCGCCAAACATCCCTTCATCAGGAGGGCTCTGGGCGCATAACACAGATTAAGCCCTAACACAGTCCACGAACAACACTAATTATACACATAATCAAAAGAAAGCCTCTCGGAATAAGAATGTCTTCACTCTTTGAATACTCTGTCTATATGACTGATGCCTTATGTATAAGTTCCTGTTGAAATTGGCTGTTCCATCAATCCACAAATAGCTGCTCATCATCACCTGTCTGTGTTTCGGGATAGGGGTCAGGGTGGATTTTTTTCGTCCCAAAGTAACACCTCGGAATTACAGCAATGTTGACCCCTTCCTGCAATTCCATTAATATCTACAGAAGCGTGTCCGTTGGGTGGAGTGGGAGGGGGGGGGGGGTGTTGGTTTGTGTACGCGCAATTCATCTTTTGGGATTTAACCAAGTAATTAGACGTTGTTACAAGAGGGATGGTTTATTCCGCAAACATTATCAAAATTGTCATCTCACCACCACCCCCTCTCTCTATCACGTACATACACATACACTCACTCAATCGCGTCGATGGAAACTGGAGCGGTCAATTTAAATGTGCACTGGAAAAGAGTACCGTTCTATAGAGAATGATGTCAAACCAGTGACTTCTTATATAGTATAATATGAAGTCCTAGTGTCAAACAGACGGGAGTTTTCACTTACAATCACAATGCCCTAACTATGCCCTGGCTACGGTATCTTGTGGTCAAATCAATACGTCTGCTTGCGTTATCGCCTTCCGCTTCCATTGTGGTTTTCAATTGAGACAATTGCCTCCCTTAAATCACGCGGATTATCATGTTCATAGATTCCCAACCTCCTCCCTCCATGTGTCATGTTTATTTTCTCTCTCTCTCTCTCTCTCTCTCTCTCTCTCTCTCTCTCTCTCTCTCTCTCTCTCTCTCTCTCTCTCTCTTCACACACACACTCTCTCTCCACACACATACACGTATATATGGAGAGAGAGAGAGAGAGAGAGAGAGAGAGAGAGAGAGAGAGAGAGAGAGAGAGAGAGAGAGAGAGAGAAAGAGAGATTCTTGGTTTTTCCTTCATCACGAGGTCTGGGTATCTCGGTCACCATTTGTTATTTTCAGGATATGTTAAAAAAATATTTGTCCACAGATCGATCCAAATTCTTTACACACGTTCATATTGATGAAAATATGTGCATTTGGAGCTATGAAAATCTTCAGTTTTTCGTCTGGTGGGTTAGAACTATGCCCCGATTTTAACAAAGAACCGAGAGAAATAAATAGAAAAGAAAAAAATATGGGAGGAAAAAGGAAAATGAAATAAATTTGAATATCGAGTCACAAACTTTGAGCAATCCCAGCAAGTGCTATTCAGTATGTACGATACCTATTCTATTGAAATAAGATTGTGTAACATTATAGCCAGAAGTCCTGTTTATATCATCATCATCAACAATATTATTATCACATATCTCCATCCCCGGATTATAACCACTAACTGTCTTGTTTAATCTCTTGTTTATCTCTTGGTCGTTTGACAGTTTTGTTGCATTCCAATTCCTGGGGTCCATAATGGTGGCAATAGCATAGATTGTTACTACCTTCCATTCACCGAGATCGAGATAGCATAACGGAAACCCTCTACATGTACATAATAATACGTTTATACCTACTGTATAGACACCAAGCACCCCTTGTATGACCCAATGACCTCATTTTCAGATTATCGGTTAGGGTTGAGACAGAAACGTGAGCCGATCGCTATTTGTTTTCTTGGTCCTTCCCCTTATCGCTTTGTTTTTTGTTGTTGGTTTTTTTTTTTTTTTTGGTGTTTTTTTTAAATATTGAGGGCATGGCGTGACTCGTGATGTTATAAATGTTTTTATGAGTGTAAAAATGAATACTTTGGTGAATTGATTGAACCTCTTGACTGATTGATTGAATGGTTAATGAAGTTATTGATCAGGTGACTGAATGAATGGTTGTTTGGTTGGTCACAATGATTGATTGGCTGAATAATTTATACTATTGTGCGTTTTTAAAAAAGTATAGGCTAGGTGCTCAAATTTGCAGGTCTGATAACCGAACGCAATTATGGGCCTGATTTAAGATTGTAGTGTACACAATATTTTGTGTCGGTTTGAGAGTATTTCCATTACAATAATGAGACCGTAACAATTTGGGTTATCAGACCTGCAAATAAGTACACGTCTAATTTAGACCTTTAGCGTATTTAGTCAATAATGACTATAGTGCCTCAGTTGTTCTCACGAATTGTTTTGAAATCGTTGCAGTGCAGGCGTCTTTGCTTTGTTTTGTTGGGGGTTTTTTTATGTTTTGAGTTTTGGTGATTTTTTTTCTTTTCTTTCATTGATTGCCCGATATTTCATTAATTAATTGAATGATAATTAAATGCTTGATTTCAATTGTGATAGAATCACATGCTTGTATAACTTACTTCCGATAAATATTAAATTAAATTACTAAGTACAACTTCTGACACGGGTCTCTCTCTCTCTCTCTCTCTCTCTCTCTCTCTCTCTCTCTCTCTCTCTCTCTCTCTCTCTCTCTCTCTCTCTCTCTCCTCCCTCTCTCTCTCTCTTCTCTCTCTCTCTTATATATATATATATATATATATATATATATATATATACATATATATATATATATATATATATATGTGTGTGTGTGTGTGTGTGTGTGTGTGAGTGTCTGTGTGTGTGTCAATCCATCTATCTATTCTGATATCTTTCAGGACCCCTAGCTTGTATCCAATCATTGTTTTGCTTATTTTGCACATGAGATGGTGTAATTTGATATTATTTTCCCCTGTCTGCCATTAGTAGGTCTGACGTCTTTGTAGCCACTTGTGTCACAAGTGTCAGGTCACTGAATACTGTTATATCGGTGGATGTCTGTTTTTAGTTAAGGGTACAAATTGGGTCAGTTTGGGTGACAATTATCAATAACCGTGTTTTTGCTGAATGAATAGTTTAAAACAGTAAAAAAAATGCAATTCATTACCCCTACCCGACGTTATTGCGCTCAAATTCTGATAAATATTGGATTTTTCGCAAAACTGTTATCTTAATCAACGTAAACATTTTTTGGGATGTGGCCATTTTTAAAATGTTAATGCTAGAGCTTTGAAATTTGGAACTAAAATGAATAGCTGATATGTTACTACAAATAGCTGGCTATTTTGATTTTGTTTTTATTGAATAGTTTTCGAGTAAAAATATTTGTCTTTAAATATTGTCAAAAAAGTGAATTAATTTAATTTTTTTTAAAAGCCTTTGAGAGTGAATATTTATAAAATATGTTTGTTTTAACTATATTTATATTTGCAAAGACAATGCGGTATTTAAAATTCTTTTGACCTATGTGACCGTTAATGATTGTGATTATGATTATGAATTGATAAATAGAAAATAAATAAATGAAAAATGTAAAGTACTAAATATATATATAACATGTATAAATAAATACATGTGTCTTGCTTGTCTAGTCGTGTCCATAAAACAGAATGTGGTATAGAATAGAGTTAATATTGCGTTCAAATCCACTGAAGTGCTCAAATGCGATTAGAAAATGGCATAGTAACTTTTTCTAAAAGTCATTTTAATGTATTAAACATACAATTATAAATATTTCATCAAAACTAACATAATATAATAAGCAGTTACAGTTAAGAGAAGTGGTCAGGCTACATAATATAATATTGTGCTAATCCTAAAACCAGTTTCCGACAAACGCTTAAAACT
The DNA here is from genome assembly GCF_034508935.2 of Berghia stephanieae. Taxonomy (NCBI): domain Eukaryota; kingdom Metazoa; phylum Mollusca; class Gastropoda; order Nudibranchia; family Aeolidiidae; genus Berghia; species Berghia stephanieae. The sequence continues at coordinate 42,892,454 of NC_088366.1, forward strand.
GTCAAAGTTTTGAGTTTTTCTGACTTTGATCTATCAAATAGATCCCACATTCTTGGACCTCCAACAGAGAACGAGCCTTTCACCAGTCTGTAGCGGAAGAGGGCGTTTTCCATATATAATATTTCGGAATACAGCGTAAAGTTGAAATTATTGGATCCCTTTGGTGTAGGAGTATACTTCTATACATATACTGACAAAACGCATTTTCATTTTGGCCAGACGTTTTTACGGGAATTTATCAATCAATAAAAATCACCCAAAAAAACAAAACAAAAAAACAACAAAAAAACCAACAACAACAACAAAAACACAACAACAAATTGCTCTCTTTTTAATAGCGGATTGTTCACTTGGTGTAGTCAAAGCAAAGTGCATTACATGAGTCCCAGGCCAACAGCAAACTTCACACATGGTACTAGACATGACGCCTTGAAGGCACGATTACATTTTTTAAAATGCTGTATACGGCCATTCACTCATTTTACACCTGGGCACAGTTAGAGAATGTGAGTAAATAACGTTTTCCCAGGACCCAGGATACAACTCTGCGCCGCCCACAGCGGGACTTGAACCAATAACCTACAGGTCCGAAGGTGAGCGTCATTTCACAAGACTTCAAAGCTGCACAAATTAAGGCGATCGTCAACTGCTTGTCCAAAGTTCTTTGACCACAGAATTCTTTTATTTGAAATCATGGGTTTAAGTTTAAGAAATTTTGGCTCTCTCAATTAATCGATAGGTAGAGTAAATCTGACCAACATAAGTAAAATAAAAGGTGTTTTGTCAAGAGCATCTCCTTTCTGTCATTTCCAGACAAACTGTATCATTGTGATGATAGTAGATAATAGCGTACATTACACCGGTTCCGTCTTCCACTACATCATGACACTGTTATTATCCAAGTAAAGGGATTCCATGTCTCCCACCATCCCAACTCCTCCTCTTTTTCATTGAACTTTTATATTTAAATACGGGTCATTTAGTAAGCACAGAGAAGAGAATAATGGTCCGCTATGTGTGTATATATGTGTGGGGGTGTGTTATTTTTTTTTCCAATTTTCTTTATATTCTACAGACATCTTCTCCTTCTCCTCCTCATCCTCCTCCCCTGTTCTGTATATCTTTCACCCTCCCTTCTCTCAAATAGACACGTGTGTGTGTGTGTGTGTGTGTATGTGTATGTGTGCGTGTGTGTGTGTGTGTGTGTGGTATAAAATAAAAAAACACGAAATGAAAGTGCTCGACTATAATGTTAAAGGAACGGTAAATAATATATAAATGAAATAGAATTATTGTTTACATGGCATGCATGAAACATTACTGTAGAAGTAAACAATAATTCTATTTTATTATAAATATATATATATATATATGTGTGTGTGTGTGTGTGTGTGTGTGTGTGTGTGGAGAGAGAGGGAGAGAGAGGGAGAGAGAGAGAGAGAGAGAGAGGGAGGGGGGCGCTGTTGTTGGCTAGTAAGATGGTAACAAAGGCGTTTGTGGTGACAGTGTGGTACTAGTTGTGATAAGGGTAATGATGATGATGGTGGCGGTGCATTAGATTGTTTAGCCCTCGCGCGTTTTTCAAGAACCTTCAAAAATTCTGACAGGATATGGAAAATCCTGGGGACTTTGTTTTGTTGTTTCAGGGGTTTTTTTCGGGTTTTTTTTTTAGTTTAATCCTTTTTAATATGTTTTGCTTTGTTTTATTTTGATTATTTGTTTTTCCCCATCGTTGATCTTTTCCTTATTTCAATGTTAACCACTATCTTTTGAAAATGAATTAATCCCTTTTACTGGCATTATTGATTGGTTACTGTGGATTATGAGATGTTATGATGATTGTGATGGCAGGGTGTATTTATGATGGCGATGACCGTGTGGGTGGCTCGGCCGACTTTTTATATCCATTCCAAAGTGAAACGGGAAAATCATGATTAGAATAACAAGCTATGACAGTTCTATTTGCAGCCCTTTTACATACATTCTCTCCAACTCCAACCACCTGGAAGGATCATTGACCTCAATTGCTTATTTAGATAATGCCATCCGTTTTGTCTTTTCCATAACAAAATGTGATTTCATCATATTAGCCAGAAAACCTCTGCTTTAGATAGCTGCCGCATTGAGATAACCACCAGCTTGTTAAAAAGTATTAAACTTGACATTTCTTTAACCTGTCAACTTTGAACCTTTTGGATCGTGTTTTTTTCTTTTGTTGTTTTTTTTTTTTTTTTTTTTTTTTTGGGGGGGGGGGGGGGGGGGGGGGAGGTAAATGTTTTCTATCCAAAGTTAAAAGAATATGAATATTACTCGAAGTCGTCTTAATTCTGAGTTTTTGTGTTCGAGGATGGGCAGTTGTTAAATGTGACAGCTATTGTTTGTGTTTAGGCTGAAGCATTTTGATAACCTTCGCTTGAAGAAATCGGTTGTATTCACACATGATCGGGAAGATCGTTCCAGACTTTGATAGTGTAGGGTGCAAACGAATATTTGAAGATGATTGACTTTGTAGATTGGTGCTTTAATGTTTTTGAGTAGGTTTTTCTTTGAATGTGTGAATTTCGCTGAATGTCTGGTTGTTCTGGTGAGATAGCCGCCATTTTGTTTTTGATTTTGAATATAAGAGATAGTCGTTGTTCTTTCCGTCTGTCTTTTATGGGAGTCCATCCATGCTGTGTAATCATGCCTGCTGCTATGGGGACTGTAATCGAAGACAAATCTTGCAGCGCGGCGCTGTACAGCTACGATTGCTTTTATATCCGATTGTAGATGTGGGTCTCAAACTGAACTGGATTAGTTGAAGAAGTAATTAATTATTGTTAGTGTACGGAATTTGTGAGTAGTGGCTTTCAATCCGTCGTGATCAATTAAAACTGATGGTCATCATAACGATTGGTCGTGATACTATATGTATTACGACATCCTCTGCCCAAGTAATCAGATATCTTTCCTGTTCGGATGTGTTACGTGGCCACTTTTACCAGTTAACTGTCGTATTTAAAAATTTGGCAAGACAACTCGTCCTTCAAATATCGATCGATTTAAGTGACCCTCATCATGGCAAAAACTTTCAAACCTGGGACCTCCGCGAGGTCGATCGGGATTTGAAGGACGAGTTTTCTAGCCAAATTTTAAAATGCGTGTCTTTCCAGAGTGCGACAGCTAACTGGTTAATGGGTTAGACTTAGATATTTTCGATGGTATAATTTATAATTGAAGTTGGTTCTTGATATAATTGTAATATTGAAGTTTGTTGTTTATATCATAGTAATATTGAAGTTGTTTGTTGATATCTTATAATATTGAAGTTGGTTGTTTATATCATAGTAATGTTGAAGTTTGTTGTTGATATCATAGAAATATTGAAGTTGGTTGTTGATATCTTATAATATTGAAGTTGGTTGTTGATATCATAGTAATGTTGAAGTTGGTTGTTGATATCATAGAAATATTGAAGTTGGTTTTTGATATCATAGTAATGTTGAAGTTGGTTGTTGATATCATAGAAATATTGAAGTTGGTTGTTGATATCATAGTAATGTTGAAGTTGGTTGTTGATGTCATAGAAATATTGAAGTTGGTTGTTGATATCATAGTAATGTTGAAGTTGGTTGTTGTTATCATAGAAATATTGAAGTTGGATGTTGATAGTAATAGGAGAAAGTAAATCGTATCGTGAATCGTATCGTGTCGTTTCCATCCAGTTTCCATCGCTAAAAAAAGCATTTATTTATATTTTATCAATGTGTTATTTCCTTTATTTATTATTCAGTCATTCATTTATTTAATTATGTTTATTGATTGATTTTGAGTGTTTGCCTACCCCATTTGGAGTACTTTGGTAATCGTCAATCCAATGACAAATCGAATGGCCGTTAACAGGACATGTTATACCCAGTCGTGGTGTTTGATTGAAACTGATGGTGAAACGAGAAATTAATATCCCTCGTTCCACATTCATAACACACAGTCATTGTGCGAGGGTTCGAGCCAGCGACTAGATTGGACATGATAACAATGCTTTGAGGAGTGGCATTTTGAACACATTTTCATCTGTCCGCACAGCAGTAATTGGATAGCTGGGTCTGTTAAAGCTGATGGAAAGTATTTTGTTACGGGCTATCGCTCAACAAAAAGGGTAGCAAACAGTTGGTACTGTCAGAAACCAGCAGAAACTGTAATAAACTTGGCTCAATGGACCTAGCCGCTCGGATGAACAACTCTCTCCCACTGGAGATCATTTTAGACATAAAACAATAAATACTCTTGCTTTGCTGCTGTTGCTGATATTGCATCATCATCATCGATCATCAATCATCATCACTAAAACCACCACGACCGCCACCACCTTCGTCCATAACTATGGAAACGTCATGTTCTTTCCATTTCTTTCCCTCAGCCCACGGGATTCATGGAACTGGCAGTGTCCTACTCTACCATAGAGGATGTGCAAGTCGTGTCTCGATGGGACGCTGGACAGAAGTTTTGTCTCCGTATTACCGTACCCGATGGCTCCGTACTTTTGCAGGTGAGACACTTCACATACTCTCCTTTCCTTCTCAACAACAAACCATTCCCATTAGTATTTTAGTAACTCGTTCCAGTTTTGGAGCAAGGTCTGAAATATGGTGGCAAATTGTTGTTGTTGTTGTGGGTTTTTTGTTCCTTGAACCGTGCCATTTAAATTGATAAGGCACCAAAACAGAAAATGTTTGCACAGATGGAAAGGAAATTTCTATAGCAAACAAAACATAATGACTTCTAACAAAATGTGTAAATAAAAGAAGTAATTCAGAAAGAAAAAAAAAACAACAAAAAAATAAATACACGTTTGTCTCTAAAGTCGCAAACTGTTATATTTTTATCTTCTTTTGTTTTTAATCAATCACAATTACTATTGACCCACAATTTTTATTTATTTTAAGATGTAGTCTAGTATAAAAATGGCTAATAGTAATAGAGCCAAGAATGATATAAAAAGAAGATTAAAATTTGTATAAAGATTCGTAACTGTTTTATTCCCGAATTTTGATGGAGTTGTCCTCACTCATTTAATAATATATTAGATTTGAAAGCATTGATCGTTTAAGGTTGTGATGGAATGATTCTCTACAAATTGGTAGCGCTTCATTTATCAGCCATGGTGTTCCAGATCAAGATTTGGTCGAATGATCGGGGCTCAGCTTGTTTATAAAATAATGAAAATAATTGTACAGCAATCTACCACGGATAAACAATATCAATGCTTCACACGAGAGAAAATGGTAGAGTTGATTAAATGAAATACAAAATATACAAATGCATAAATACACGCACGTGGACAAGGTCACACTTCACGTCTTTAACATTATTTTCAGTTTAAAAAAAAGAAAGGTTATCAGGTAAGATTTATAAAACTTACTTAAGCCTTCTTAAATCTTTGATTTATATGGTATATGTCTCTGCATTTCATCAAGACTGGCTTTGAATTTCTCTCCACTCTTCTGCATTACTCTGACAAAATACCCTCTTTAGTTTCATTTCGGATACTAGTCTTTTATTTCAAATATTGTTCCATTATAAGATGGTCCCTCGATCTTTTTTTTAATATGGAATTAATTATCTACTTTATACTTAAAGAGTAATTTTTTAAAAATTCTATGTAAATATCAATGTGATAGTAATAATTTGAAATAAATGTATTTAATAGGTATTAGAAATTTCCAATTAAAAAAATAATTTTCTTTTGTTGATTTATTTGTTTGTTTGTTGTTGTTTTTTTGGAGTTTTTATTTTTGTTGGGGTTTGGGGGGGGGGGGTTGCTTATGTTTTATTAATTATTTTTTTTATTTTAAAAATGTTTGTTTTGTTTTTTTTGTTTTTTGTTTTGTTTTGTTTTGTTTTGTTTTAGTATTTTTAAAAAAATTTAGAGGATGTTTCTGAGTTCGTACACCACTATTATTGGTTGAAAGGAAAAGTGCCGCTCAGTGACAAAACGCCCATAATGTAACCATCAGTCTGACAATAATCTGAAACAAATTTACTGACTAGGTATTTAGACATGTCGAGTTTTGTTTTTTTCTCTTTATATATTTTTGTTTTGTTTGTTTTTGTTTTATTGTTTGTTTAGATTATGTTCCCGACAACAGTCTGTATACTTCGAAGTGAAAACTGCTCCTTAATGACTAAACGCCCTTTTCTATATTTAGACCAGAAATTATTTTACCTGAGCATAAATCGATAGATTATGATATATTATTTAACCCTTACCTGCGAACATATCATAAACTATACTGAGACTGAATTCTTTGGTCCAATATGTCTTGCTATGTCAGGAATATTTAATCTATCAATATGTAAAGTAATAATATCGGGCTAAAATGACGAAAAAGCCTTTTATCGGTTTTCACAGGAAAATTCACCAGTTTCGGCTATGTAGTTTTCCCTTGTTGTAACTCTCCTGCTCTTTCCATGGGATGTGCATTACCTTACTCTGACAAGATACTTATTTTTTCTTTGTTTTGTCCCGAATAAAATTTCATTTATATATGTCAATCGATGAAAATGACCCTCAACTGACAAAAAAGCCTCAAACCAAGAACTTCAAAACTGATCTCTGATTTCATATTTTTAGAGTCTATAGTTTCATTTTGTTTTAATCCATGGATCTAGGAAGGAAACATTTCCTGGACAAATTGAAAAGTAAAAACAGACGTACAACCGACAAAAAAGACCAAAAATAAAAATACAAACCACCCCCCCCCCCCCCCCCCCCAATAAAAAATCCCCTAAAAAACAAAACAAATAAACTCTGGTCACAAACAGCCAACACATTCTAATCATTCCCATATAACTATCCCATTCCAAAAATTCACGCCCCTTCATGACAACAGAGAGTTAATGGAATTCTTGCCCCCCCCACCCCCCTATGTCCCTAACCATCTTGCGACTCCTCTCTCGTCCCCATTGTCTAAAGAACTCAATTACCAATGCCATGCAAAATCATAGAAATTGATTTCCCACAATGCTATCTATCCAAACAAATTATACCCGACCGAGTCCCCAGTTTTCATCAGACAAGCTCCAGAGATTCCTATTAGACCTCTTCTCCATGTTCTGTCTCTATATCTCCATGGCTATTTTGTTGGTTTGATCTTGATTTCCATCCTCTTCCCCCATCACAAGATCTGCCTTCAGGATCATTGTTGTTTACATTTCACCAGTCTGTCATTAATAAACGAGTTTTTGTCTCAAATTCGGGTGGAAGCAATGTTGTATTTTTCTTCTCTTTCTAAATTACCTTTTTTACACCTCTCTTCTGTTCGTCCGCTTCAAATGGACATTGGCGAACAGAGCTTTTAAATTCCACAGGTTTTCACACCGTCATCGTCATCATTGTGGACTTGATGATGATGATGATGATAATAATAATAATAATAATAATGTTGATGAGGAAGAGGAGGAGATGGTTGGGATTATGATAATAAGCAATAATATTCGTGACACAGTTAGCGACCCCCCCCCCTTTTCCTAAAGGAGAAAGAGAGGGAGAGAGAGAGAGAGAGAGAGAGAGAGAGAGAGAGAGAGAGAGAGAGAGAGAGAGAGAGAGAGATGGAGAGAGAGAGAGAATATTTCTTTTGACAGATTGCAAAACGAGTTTGACACATGTCAATCGTGAGTGACTTCCTCTATTTTAACTGACGACAAAGACGTTGATTGATGTCACGACAAAGTAAATGGAAAAATAAATTGGTCATTCAATCTTTCTACAACGAAGAGGTTGTTCAATCCAATGCATTTTCTGGAAGGCCAAATATTCCCCCTTCAACTGCATAAGGTGATATAAAGGCATTGTTGAGGAAGTATTACTAACGCGAAAGAAAGACTGTCAAAAATGTTGATATGGACCGATTCGATGTAGCTTTCTCCTCTCGAAGACCATACCCAATTTTTGCAATAAAAATTAAAATGGTGTCTACACCTTTTCGAAGAGGCAGTATTGAAGTACGCTCACAGGCATTTTTTCAGGATGAGTCCCAATATAAAGAGAAAAACTGAGTCTACAAAAAAAAAAAAAAAAAAAAAAAAATTAATTAATAGATAAACAATAAAATAACAAAAAGCAAACAAATAAAAATATTTTTTTAAAAGGCACGTTTAGTGTTTTTTTGGGCCACCAAAACTATGACTTCAGCAATGTAATTTCTACTGATGGGACCTCAATCAAGCTCCATTTTCATGTATTGGAAATTTTGCGAGCGACACACAGATGGTGAGTGAGGTCTTATCTTTAATCGCCATGGTGCACGTTTAGTGACAATAGACCAAAATAACGGTCCGGTCTACCAATAAGAAATTAATCATTAAATTATAATGGAGATATTTTAGTTAATCTAACTAAAACTCCACGATCACGCAATATTGAGCATATGACATTTTTATTTCGTCAATTCTTGAACAATTACGCTAAATTCCAGGCTATTGCCGTAATTAGAAACGCAAGGTCCCGATAAAACAAAATTAGATCAAATTTAGTCCCGAATCTATAAAATAAAAAACAAATTCTTAAAAAATGGAAATATTTCTTGAGAAATAATTCTGTCGCAAAGTTAATAATCATAATAATAATAATAATAATAATAATAATAATAATAATAATAATAATAATAATAATAATAATAATAATAATAATAATAATAATAATAATAATAATAATAGTGATGATGATGATAACAAGAATAATGTAGGTTTTTTTTGTTTCCCCAGGCTAATAGTTCTTACATCCGTGACCAATGGCTCCATTCCATTCACTGGAAGGTAAGTTTTACCGTTGATTGGGTATTATGGGACGATGAAACCGGGGAGGGGGGGGGGGGGGGATCAGAATTACAGCCCCAAGTTGGTCGGGGGTGTCTTACATATTTTATTTCAACAATTAGACCACAGCCCCTTTAATTATTCTTTGACATAAGCACTCTCGTCGTAATACTGTATCACTGCACAAAGGACATGGCGGTTTATAATGACCAGTGAAAACCCCGTAGAATTTAAATTGACTATCAAATATCTCTCGTAATTTTTTTGTTTAAATCAACCTAAACAAGCCCTCAGTTCGTCATTTGAAGTCAATAATGCTCTGTTGATGTTCAAAAGTGATCTGAGCTCAAAACGTTCTCTTTTTATCATTTCTAGAATGAATCCGCATTATAAACAATTACTCTCTCAATTTTTTTTATGTTGTTGCGAAAATGAGAGTTACAGTGGTGGCATGACAAAATGTGTCACATAGTGAAAAAGAAAAAAAAAAGAAGATAAGTATAGAAATATTTCCTGTGTAAAATTCCTTATATATTTCGGGACAGTCACGTGGACTTTGGTACACCAAACCATAATTTTCTCCAGGTTTTTTTTTTGTATTCTTGCTCTTTTTGTTATTGTTTACACATCGAAAACAGTCAGCGCAACACCCGACACCTTTTGTTGGACCGTCACACGTGTTGCTTTCTTCTGTAAAGAATTAAGAAGCATTAAAGAGGGCGTGGCTTTTGCGGATTTTGTTTTTGTTATGTCACGGGTTATACTTTTTAAAAATTGCAATATGTTGCCAAATTTATAAAGTATGTAATCTTGAAACTCAAAAGAACCGGTTTACTTATAAAATAGGGGCACTCTCACCGTCATTCAAAACTGTAAAACTCCTTGCAATTTTTTAGGAGTTGCAGGGAATAGTCTTTAATGCTGACGTTTTTAAGTGTTTTCTCTTTTATTATATGTAAAGAAGCACCCAGTACATTCTGAGAGATTGTTTCGGTCTTGGACGCATCCATATATTATACGAGATTATATCTGTGGACTCAAACCATTCCTTTACCTTACCTCAAGTTTGGCAGGTTTGCTAAAGTCAAGGACAATATCGAGTCCCTTTTCACAACCTACCGATAACCATCATCATGTGGAACTAATAATCCTTGTCGGTGAAGGTTTACTCCTTAGCAATCATGAACCCTTGGAAAAAATGTCATAATCAATTACTTTTTCAATCATAACGTCCTTGGCTTTTGTGTCGCACGCTGACAAAACGGGGTTGGGTTTTTGGTGTTTTTTTTCATGTTTGCCTGAAGAATGTTTCTTCAGAATCGACCCTCTACTTGAAAACCAAAAAAAAAAACGAAAAGGACGACTCAAATGTGAGATTTTTATAGAAATGTCAGTTTTAAGACGTTTTGACGATTTCAGTAGTAGTTTTGTGGAAAAAAATATATTTTGTGTTTTGTCTATGTAATTACGGTAGTTTGTATTAACCATTTACAGGCAAGGCTCGATTTTACTCTTACCGAGCGATAGGCCACGATTTTCTACATGAAGATGAAATGTTGATTGTTGACAATTAATTTATAATGATCTGAGAAATCCTGAATATATATATATATATATATATATATATATATATATATATATATATATATATATATATATATATATATATATATATATATATATATATATTATATTATATCTGAATGTTATCACCAAGAGAGCAATGCGATCAGAATCGAAGGTCGCCTGTTGTGGGTCAAGTCCCATTGGTGTCGCCTTTTATGTACAATAGTCGTCTGGTTTTTCCTCTTTAGCAAGGTACTTTAATAATATTTTGAATAGACTAATTTCATTCCCCAAAGATTTTGACTGGGTTCTTCTCCAGATAATAATAATGTCGTGCCATATAGTATAAAGTCATTTCAATCGAATTGTAAGAATTTTAATTTCGCATTTGTTATTCTATGGGAATAGACCGACGTGTAAATACGGTAACCCGAATCGTATGGTCTTATAACGGAAATGCATGCTCTCAAATCAACATAAAGTATTGTCCATTACAACAGTGTTTAAACAATCCCGCAATTGCGTTCGATTATCAGACCTCCAAATGTGTACGTAGGAAATAGGCCCTACTCTTATTTAAACTCAGCGTGGCATTTTGAAAAGTTATGTTGTTCTGGACAAAATACATTTTTTCTTCCATGTCGGGCAGAAATTTTCCCTTCCATTACTGACTAATTAAGACCCTTCCCTCCCTCCCCCCCCCCCCCCCCCCCCCCCCCCCCAACTTGTTAAAAATCCTTAAACCTAAGACATAAAAGGAATGTGTGTATTGGGGAGGGGGGGGGGGTTTCAAAAAGTTCTCATATTAAATTTCATTTGACAAGTGGCATCTCTGTTCTTCGTCATTTCAACTTTTTTAAAAAGAAATAAAATGTGTTTTATCAGTGCATTGGAGACTAAGGGGCGGGGGAGGGGGGGGGGGTAAAAGGGCCGATTGATTTAAGCAAGAAATGAAGTTATCAACATACGTTCCTGCTCCACTCATTGTTCTGGATTGATTAAAGCCAGACCGTGACCTTAATGTACTAGTGTGGCGGGTCAGATTTAATGTCTTGGTATATGTAGGGTCATGTATGTCAAATGACCACAACCCTATGCCTTGGTTTTAATTATAGAAGTCTGAGTGCTTCACAATACATCATGTATTGATTTTGTCATGGTCCATCTTCTTGAAGGTCATTACGTGTTACCTGCGATATTGTGTTTAGATATTGTATGTGGATGTGTGTATGTGTGCATGAGAAAGGTTAGTGATTGTAGAAGATATATATATATATATATATATATATATATATATATATTATATATATATATATATATATATATATATATATATATATATATTATATATATATATATAAACATTTGAAATATAATTAAGATAGTTTGACTTCTTCCTGATGAGAGCAACGCTCGATAACAACGTTGTAGAAGTCAAACTATCTTAATTTATTTCAAATGTTTATAAATAGCTCCTTTTATACTAAAGTTGAGCACTATTATTTCATGGTTTTTGTTTTATAATTTATATATATATATATATATATATATATATATATATATATATATATATATATATATATATATATATAGAGAGAGAGAGAGAGAGAGAGAGAGAGAGAGAGAGAGAGAGAGAGAGAGAGAGCATTATTGTGGGCATGTATGTATCAGCTTGATTGCTTGTGGGTGTTTTGTATGTACCCAATCCCTCTCCAAAACCATCCT
>NC_088366.1:42909540-42942040 GCF_034508935.2 Berghia stephanieae
AAATTGCGTTTCCCATATCTCTCTCTCTCTCTCTCTCTCTCTCTCTCTCTCTCTCTCTCTCTCTCTCTCTCTCTCCCTCTCTCTATCTCTCCCTCTCTCTATCTCTCCCTCTCTCTATCTCTCTCTCCCTCTCTCTCTCAATTCACACACCACACACACACACACACACACACACATAATACGAACGAGCACTCTCATTCATATTCTCATACACACAAAAACATTATAAAACTGTTCAATAACAAATGCCTTTTTCACATAATGAATCCTTTTTTTATATTCTATTTTTGTCATCAAGCATGCATGGCCCTACCAGTTCCTGTCCCCATCCCCGTGTTCTACCTAACCTGGTGGCCGTTTGTCTGGCTGCTATCTACAATTGTTACGAGGAAAGAAAAGCGTGAGTACTTGTCTGCTTTTGCTCGTGTCCATCATCATCATCATCATCATTATTATTATTGTTGTTATTATTATTATTATTATTATTATTATTATTATTATTATTATTATTATTATTATTATTATTATTATTATTATTATTATTGTCATTGTTGTTGTCGTTGTCTTGTGATATTTCTCATCCTTGATTACGGGCTTGGTAGTGGTGGTGTTGGTGATGATGGCTGATGGTGTCAGTGGGAATTGAGCTAGTGATGAGATGGCGGTCGTAGCATCAATGCTTATATTTCCCCATGATTATGATTAGAGGGAGATGTTGATTTTGTTAAAAAATCGAGAATTAAAATGGAGGTGACCCCATTTTGTAAACTGGTCATGTTGAAAAGAAAATTGAAAATAGTGCTTTAATTTCCAGGCTAACTTTTGGCAAAAAAGAAAAAGAAAAGAAAACATAAAAATATGTTTCATGATAGTGTATTTTGCCTGAAACCGATAATAATGCCTTTTTTTTTCGTTTTGGCCGTAATCTTTGTACTTTGAATATAATTAATAATTAAAAATTAAATGTCAACTAGTCAACATATTTCTAACCTGAAAGACTTATTAAAGTTTGAGGTTTGAAGTAATTTTGACAAGTTGATATTCATCTTGATTCACCATTTTTGAACTGTAAAAAATATCTGGCCAAAGTAAAGATGTTTCGTCAGTTTTCAACATGATTGACTTTTCCCCAATCTGTAGACCTTACTTATAAGAATATAACTATGTGTTTATCCTGCCCAGGTTATCTCAAGGCAACATCCAGAGGGAAGACTTTGACGATGTTGAGTGGGAGAACAAACTGTTGTGCTATGTCTTTATGATGGAGACCATGTGAGTATGAGATTTATCTTGCATATCGACAGTTAATTTCACCTATTAAAAAAAAACATGAACGTAAATAGATAGATAAATAAGGAAGTGATGTTTACATTTTAAAGTAATATTAAAAACTCAATCCCACTTAAATGAATTATTGGTGTTAACAAAATGTTTCAGTGTCAATGTGAATTAAGCCAGAACGAATTCAAACAAACAGATTTCCGGGGGGGGGGGGGGGGGGGGGGGGGGTTTAAAGGCAAAATTAAGGTGCTGGATCAAGTCTTGTCCCGGTACGTAAAGCAGTATATGAAATGGTAGAATTATAGCTAGGGGACCGTAGAATGTTGAAAGTTATATAATACTAAGCTCTTGTAATTTTTGTCTGTCTACTTGGTCTATCATGCAGTACTGTCGTGTCTCATACGCCAACATTCCATTTCAATGATTGATGAACATAGTTCTCTATCTGACTAATTTAAAATCTTATTAAACACTAGAAGCGAGTCATAAAAGAGCGAGCCCCTTGTAGCCTCAACACTGAGACTGTTGTGTTGTATTATATTTCAGGTCTGAGTTCGATGACTGGAGATACATTCTGGGTAGTCTCTTACAACCAATCCCCTTCCCTGATGAGTAAGTCACTTTTCATTCTTGTTTTTAAAATCATTGTCACCATCATTATCATCATGATCATCGTTGCTGTCTTCTTCATCATCATCATCATCATCATCATCATCATCATCATCATCATCATCATCGTCGTCGTCACCATCACTTCCTAGCTTCATCATAATCATTATCGGCATTATCTGAAATCAATCTGAAATTATTTTAATGCTGATTCTATAACCAGTAATCATGATATGGACTCGTTCAATGTAATGTAATGCTTGAAGAATTATGCTGGAAGTTGTTACTTTGTGTGTGTGTGTGTGTGTGTGTGTGTGTTTGTGTGTGTGTGTGTGTGTGTGTGTGTGTGTGTGTGTGTGTGTGTGTGTGTGTGTGTGTTTGTTCCTTGCTTGGTAAAATATGGGAATAAATATCAGTATCTTCAACATTTTAAATGTGATTTCTACCACCGACCATTTTCAGCAAAACATTGTGAGGGAAGAGAGAGAGAGAAGGGGGGGGGGGGGGATTTATGGCAGATTAATCATAAATCCACGTCGGAAACAAACTCAAGTTTCCATTTTCAAGGATGTTTGATCAACTCTTTTGCTAAGGAGAAAAGGGAATAATGAGTATGGTCGGAATTCACAGTTAAAGGATTTTGGACAAGTTGAGGGTCGAGATTTAATTTGAAAACATTCTGGATAAAATGTATAAAGGTGTATGGCAGGTTTTGCCGAGTGGTTAGATTATTGTGGTATCGTAGTAAAAACGAATGTGAAGAAATGTTAAGCTTTAGAAATAGTACAAGACAAATGGATGTTACATTTCCGGATTCCCCTATATCAAAACAATCGATTCAACATGGACATAAGATTAGAATACTGGAACAACTTTTCTTTTTTATTGACACCATCCATTTGATTATTTAAAAAAAAATATTTTATCAGTGATTATGATAAAGGGAAAATCCGAAACGTAAATAATTATGTAGTCCTTCAGAGCCCATTAGGCCCATGGAGACGGAGTTTATCCCGGTTTCCATAGCGTGAAAAATTGACAATAGCAATAGCTTACTGCCTTTTGGGGTTTGATGCTAGTATATTGCAAAGTACATTCCAACAGATCTAACAGATCCCGACTTCACCTAGGATCGGCCTCGGACCCTAAAGGGATGAAGCCAGTGCGCTTCCAACTGAGCTATCAGGACCCCACATAATCACTGTTATTATTTGAAGCTTAAAATTTCCTCAGATTCGTTTTTATTTGAATTAAAGCTTCAGACAGCATATTTTGATATCTAGTGTACTGTAAACCATCGGATGGATACTGCTGCGAAATCAGAGAAAAGGGGATAAAAGATTGTCTAACAATTTATCACAGATTTATAGGAGTGTCAAGGTATACAGAATAGAAGTAGACATATATTGACAATCCTAGGTTTTTGTTTTTGTTTTTGTTTTTGTTTTTGCGTGATTATTAAAGGCTGCAAGGAAAACGGTTTAATGGAGGCAAAGACCGACAATTGTGACATAATTTAAAATAATTCATAGGCCTCGCTGCATGACAACTGATCGAGAAATAAATGAAGAGAGAGAGAGAGAGAGAGAGAGAGAGAGAGAGAGAGAGAGAGAGAGAGAGAGAGAGAGAGAGAGAGAGAGAGAGAGAGAGAGAGAGACTGACTCCATCACTCACAGTAAACAATAGTTATCTTCAGGGGCCCTTCAGCAGAGCCCGTGGAGCGGAGTTTAATGTGTTGTTTCTACGAGCAATGCTTGTGATATAGGACCGCTGACCATCGCAAAATAGTTTGAGATATACAACAGGGAAAGCAGCAAAGTATGTTGACCTCGGTGGCGTAAGGTGCTTAATGGTTTGGAATGGCATACGTAATAAGAACGAGGCCATCGTGATAGGCAAGGGGAAAGTAATTTATTACATCACCTCATTGTCATATCATTTCTCACGCCTGAAGTACAGAATCGGAAGGAAAGTTCAATAACATTGGACATACAGGATGCGACATGCACATTGACATCTATATATACTCTTAGTAGGCGATGGGCATGCAGCTTTAGAAATACAATTATAAGGGACTAATATTTGTATACCATCTCTTTTTAAGGGAAAGCCATGAGTGTACACACTCAAAATAATAGCAGGAAAAAAGTGATTCAATATCAAAAGTAGAGTTAAGTAGTAATTTCCATTTTAAAGTGTTCTTCTGTCAGTTCGCTTTACATATTTAGGGGGGGAAAGGCTTGTAAATAAAGAATGTATGGGGACGACTTGCACATAATAGCAGGTCTGATCACCGAACGCAATTATGGACTTGATTTAACATTGTTGTAATGTACAATATTTGAGAGTATTTCCATTACAACAATGAGCCCACAAGAATGTGGACTAACAGACCTGAAAATAAGTTTACGTTGTATGGGGAATGTCTTATGAGATTTCTAGTCGATCGATATCTGAAAAATATGAAGAAAAAAAACAAGCAAACAAGTATTAATTGTTTTGTTAGAGAAGAGCAGAATCCACGAATTGTTATGTCTTGGGCAAGGCCTTGAATACTGTTATAGGTCTTGGTCTTGGGTCATCTCGTCAATGATTGGGTCAATGTGTCAATGTCCTGGGGTGATGATGGATGAGCTCGGTCTCTTGGTAAGGACGTGGGGACGTCATTATTTGAGAGAGAGAGAGAGAGAGAGAGAGAGAGAGAGAGAGAGAGAGAGAGAGAGAGAGAGAGAGAGAGAGGGGGGGGGGGGGGGGGGGGGCTTTTTGTATCGTAGAAAGAATAGATAAGGCTTTGGGCAATAATAATGATGACTTACGCCATTTGTTTGTCTGTGCTGCGATAATGTCAGCATTGATGGATGCCACAAGTTCAAGGCCACCCAAAACGAGAGGCATCTGGTCAACCTGTTTTTATCTTTCAATTTCATGATATACGATACGATCGTTCAAGAATTTTTATTAAGTTAAAAAAAAAAAGAACAAAAAGAAGTCTTTGTGAGCTTTAAAGCCCGTGGAGTCGAAATCTACATCGGTTCCTGTAATTCTCTAAGTACAAAATAAATATTCATTCTGATAGTACCTCAGACGTTAATATAATGAGAAGTGGGTTAATTTTAATTATCTTTTCAAATACAAACTTACACACACACACACACACACACACACACACACACACACATGCACACCTAGACACATTTTAAAAGTAGTGCCTCCCTTTTTAATTTTTTTTTTTTTGTAACTGGTGGTAGCAGTGGTGGTGGTGGTGGTGGTGATGATGATGATGATGAGACACAATTCAATCTTCTTGACTGTTTACAATCATAAATATGTGGAACAACGGGTTGACATTGTATAAAACATTCACAGAGAGGCCGGAGGCATGGAACTAAAATAGAAAATTACATTTACAATTAAACAAATTATTTGAATTATTCCTTTACCATACTTGAACCTTTAATGACGAAGTTCTGAGTTTGATTTTTGTTTGCTTTATTTTTGTTTTGTTTTGTTTTTGTTTTAACTGATCACATTATAAATTGCTCCGATCTGAATTTAACCACTGACTTGAACGGTTTCGTGATTTGCGATATGCCACTCGGCCTCTGGCGCTTAAGTCCCTGGTACGAGTCCCGCAGTGGTGGTTCAAAGTTGAATCTATGGAAAAGGCTCCTTACAAACATCTTCACACCGCACTCAGTTATAAAACGAGCACCTGGCCGGTTACAGCAGATGTTATAACGCCTCCAACCCTACGTGTTGCTATTGGCTTGTGACTCCTTGTAAAACGCTTTAAGACATGAAGTGGATAGTGTTCCATGTAAAAGCTCACCGTTTTGGGGTTTTTGTTTGTTTGTTTGTTTGTTTGTTGTTGTTTTAGGGTTTTTTTTAAATAGTCAAAGCGATGTATATGGGGTAACTTGGGCTTCTACGAAGGCCTGTGGTTATATCCAGATGAACAATCAGAGAAATTGTTCTTTCATTAGATTACTGCAGACCCGAACCCCGCCATTAAAGGGTTAAGTGAACTGGGAGCGACGAGGTAAAGACACAAAACTGGTTCCTTTGCCTCCCTAAGAGTTCACCAATGTTGGGTTTTTAGGTGACCATGACCTAGTATTGGCTTAGCAGTTTTCTATCGATTTTGTTCGTTCAAACAGATTGAAGACCCTGTTCTGCCTTGTACCGATGAAAGGCTTTTTTTATTTTTATTTTACATTTTTGCTAGAATATATCGACCGATTTAAATGTAAATCATTTCTTAAATTCAAAACTTAATGTAAGCGGTGTCGTATGCTTCTTTGAAGTCTCGGGTTTGAGAATTCTTGACGAATTGGCGGGTTATTTAAATTGATCCCTACCATTCTTCATATAGAGTCGTTTCTTCATTGTTTTTTTTTTTAATTCAAAAGATTTTTAGAATGGTTGACAGGTCGGTGGTCATTTTAAAGGATCGATATAACATGAATGTTAAAGTTGTCAACACTTTGTCGGTGTGTTTAAGTCTCGGTTTCAAGAGGAATTGATAAGTGGTGAAGGAGAATGGTTCATTTTGATCGATCGGTAATACAGATAAAGTACAAGTACGGTTGAATTTGTCCGTCGTTCCCCGCCTTCCTTTATTCATACTGCGTGTACTGACGGCTACTACTTCCTGGTTGGAGCATATTAGCATTGAATTGGAAACTGGAGTCACTGCAATTTAAAACCATTGCATTGCAATCAATCAGCTCTCTCTCTCTCTCTCTCTCTCTCTCTCTCTCTCTCTCTCTCTCTCTCTCTCTCTCTCTCTCTCTCTCTCTCCTACTCTCTCTCTTTCTCTATTCTCTCTCTTCTATTCTATCTATCTATTTCTATCTATCTTTTCTATTTTTTTTTTTTTTTTTTTCTTCTTTGATCTGTCCATCCATCTCTAGTAAATAATGATGATTGACATAGTTAAGGAGGAGGGGGTGGATGGGAGGGGGTACAATAATGATTTTTATACCGATTATGCTCACCCATCATGTCTCCAATCAATGTGTGTGGGTGTGTGTTGAATTTTCTATTTCCTCAGTGTTGTCTCGCGGTGGGTGGAATTCCTCTCTGGGCAAGGAAACTGTTGGACTCCCTTGGGCCAGTCTTCATGGGCCCACAGCCTTGCTATCTCTTCTATCCCTCTGTATCATTTATTGTCCTTTCCATATAGCTTTGGGTCCTTGTTTTTGGAAGGGAACGATTGATTTCACATGGGCCCAGTCTGGAGTCTTTTTTTTCTTTTTTTCCCCTGATAAATCATAGATTCAGTCCTATATAGCATTTATTTACCTTGATATGCAACTTTTTATGACAGTCCACATCCTTCGTGGACCCCAAACAAAGAGCGATTGGTTCCCTATCTTGCTATATCAATTTTGTGTTTCGGGTTTGCCATGAAATTTAGACTTGAACTGAACGATACATTTCTTTTCTTGTGAAGGATATACAGTAATTTCGTTGTATTCGTCTTTCTAGTAGACAAGAGACCAATTGGACAAAATGCCAGACAGACTATCTGGTTTTTAAGTGATGTGTATTATGTTTTCATTCTTTTTTTTTTTATTTGATAATGGCTGATGAAGGGTTTTGAGCCCGGAACGTTCTGTGTTTGGCATTTTGTTCTCTTTTGAAGCTGTTCTATTTATTTATGTTTATTGTTTTATTTTCTTACAGTCCACAGCTTCTAGCAGCTTAGTTTCACTTCAACAGGGACTTAGTATCCTGACATCATTAAGGATAAAATCGCTATAAAATAAGTCTGTAGTCATGGTTACTGGTGAAAGTCAGCCGACCCTATAGTTCGTCCTTTTATTCGTTGATTACACTGTATGCCTTCCTTCTTTCCTCCTATATCCATATAATATTAATTAAATGATAATATTAATCAAAGTGAGCTCAAAGCGCCCGCTACATTGGGCCTGTCGTATAACTCTGTTCCAATTTCAAGACCACACATACTCGCACATTCATTAAAATAAAAGGCACTTAAGCCAACATTTGGTGAACCTGCCTATGTATTCATCCATTCTCTATTAAACCGTCAACGCTTTTATTTATTCTTCAATCCATCCATTCACGCATCCGCCTCATTCATCTGTCGATTCACTCATCCATTAATTTTATATTAAAATTCATCCATTTATTTCGTCACCTTCTCACGATCACCCAGGTTTTATACGTATATACGTATATATTTTTCACCCATCCATCCATCTATCCATACATTGGTTCATCCATTCATTCTCCTCTTTCATTCATCAATTCACTCAACCACCAATCCATTAAAAATATACCCATTCGTCTCTCCACCTATTCCTCTAAATTTGATCAGTCTGCAGAATAATTTTTACCATCCATCTATCTATCTACCAATCTCCATCAACCATATTTATCTCCCATCTCAGTTAGTTCCTAGGTTTTCTTGTTGACTTCCGCTTCGCCGTTTCCATTCTCCAACCTCGTAGCCATGGTTACGGCACAGCGTGGAGACAAAGAGACCCATGAGAACAAAGTAAATTAAAGTATATAACAATAAAAAGAAAATGAATCAGAAACACTTAATAAAAAAATGAAAGGTGGTGAAGTAAAGGGGGGGGGGGGGGGGGGGGGGGGGGGGAGAGAGAGAGAGAGAGAGAGGATGTTGCTGGAGTGTATGGGACGTTCTATCATTCCTGATTCTTTTGTTTAAAAAATAGTTGTTTTTTTTTTAATGAATAAGGGTAATTGAAAGCTGTTGCTAGTCAGAAAACGTGTGGAGCGGCGCTTATATCAACAATGATGAGAAATATTGGGTATATATATTGAATAGCGGATGAAAACAGAGAATAAAGATATCACCCTGTCAGAGAGCCAAACTCGGGATCCAATTAATACGACACCCTCCGCCTGGCTGAAAGAGAAAGAGGGGGGGGGGGGGGTCAGTCGCACTAGCTACTTCGGTGAAGAAAGTATCAAACCCGACACATTATAGGATTGTCATATTTGAAACTTGTAGACATATTGGTGGGTCAGCATAAACAATCGATCTATTATGGTCAGTTCTAAGCAAAGGTCAAGTGGGCTATCCCGCTTTGTTAAAAGGTTTTTTAACCAATTAACTGCCTTACTCTAGAAAAACGTACATTTAAAAATTTGGCCATAAAACTGGTCCTTCAAATATCGATCGATTTAAGTGAACCTCGTCTTGGTATATAAACTTTCAATTCTGAAAAAAATTCCCCAAAATTTCGCGAAGTCCAGGTTTGGGAATTTTTGCCAAGATTAGAGTTATTTAAATCGATCGATATTTGAAGGACGAGTTTTCTGGCCAGACTTTAAATAAAACTTTTTTTCTAAAGTGTGGTAATTAACTGGTTACTTGGACGCAGTTTTTTGGGGTTTTTTTTTTTAAAGTGCACATTAGACCAAATTTATTTAAACACCATCATGTTTAAGCTTGCAAGGTTTAACATAAAACACTGACAGTATGTTTTGAATGAAACTTGGCTCAGAGTTTTATTAGGAAAAGCATATTGAGATGTTCTAGTGATTATAATATGAAGTTTCTAAAAAAAAAACAACAACAACGGGATAACTCACGACTTGTCCTTAAACTGTTCCTAATAATCTGAGGTAAAACTTTTTTGGCTAGAATTGAACTCGTGGAAAACAATGAGTAGCAACACTGGGATACCTATACCATATCAAATGGGTCTTTTCATTAGTACTCAATCACTGATCAAAGGCATGAACAAATGCATCCATTAGATGAGATCAGTCTAAAAATCAGAAACTGTATCGAACGAAATTAAAAATATAGAAAAATCCAAGGAACAAAATAAACCATACTTCACAGGGGATTGAACCTCATATCTTCCTACTGTCGGTTGGCTGTTAATCTAGTACCGACCAGAATTTAAGAAGGCTGCCTCCCGTCGGCATTATTGTTTGAGAGAGAGAGAGAGAGAGAGAGAGAGAGAGAGAGAGAGAGAGAGAGAGAGAGAGAGAGAGAGAGAGAGAGAGAGAGATGGGGAGGGGTGTCAGGAAATGGCCGATAAGATTGTTGTAATTCCTGCGAGTCAATAACCAACAGCCAACCCATAATATGTGATATTACGTATAATACTGACGACACGTCTCAATGTTTGTATCTGTAGCGCACACGTATTGTCTGTTTGTGTGTGTGTGTGTGTGTGTGTTTGTTTGTTTCTATTCCATATACTTATCGATTTCTTGTCTTGTCTATCTCCACAGTGCCATCGCCGACTCCCTTTTCACATCGTGAGTATACACTTTTTATTCTACACTTTTACAAACAGCGTGATTCATATTTGTACTCTAATAATGTCGTACACTCACAAAACAAAAATAATAATAATAATAATAAATAATAATAATAATAATAATAATAATATAATAATATAATAATAATAATATAATAATATAATAATAATAATAATAATAATAATAATATAATAATAATAATAATAATAATAATAATAATAATAATAATAATAATAATGATGATGATGATGATAATAACATATAAGTGTATTTGTATAGCGCCCAATCCCGTTGACAAAACAGCTCTAGGCGCACAAAATTGTAAAACATCATTATAAACATTTTTGTACACACGCACACCCAGTTATACAAGCGCGCGCGCGCACACACACATACCCTCACAACGACACACACACACGCACCAAAACGTGCATATTCAGACAGAGACGAGAAATAGCTGTTAACATGAAATATTTAATTTTAAAAAACATATCAGAACATTTAACAATAATGGCAGATGAAGGGAAATTATATTATGTCATGAGAATTCTGATGTAACAAATGTATATCTTACAAAAATAGGATGCTTTATTTAATCTAGATAGTGAGCTTCTCATAAGATGATATTTTAATGTCTTTGTCTCAAGTCCGGCAGTTCTTCGGAGAAGTCCCGGTTTGAGAGTTTTTGACAGTTTTGGCAAGTTGAGGGTTATCGTAATCGATCGATATGAAATGAAGTGAAAGTTGTCTGGCCAAAACGAATTAATAAAATAAATAAATTTAAAAAAAAAACAATTTAAAAAAAGATAAAGGAAAAGCTTATGTCAGGGTGTTACAGAAGAGACTTAACCGTTGGAAATTCACACTCACATTTTATCGTTATAGAAATGGTTAACATTTTATTTATTTATTTATTTATTTTTACAATTAATCTGTTGGTTCAATTATTTTAGATCGATTTATTCTGTGTCTCATTTGACAGGGTAATATTTAAATTAAATTTTGCAACAATAGATCGGAATATTCAAGCGGGGAATGAGGGAGACAGAGAGAGAGAGAGAGAGAGAGAGAGAGAGAGAGGGGGGGGGGACGGAAGGACGTGTTAGGGAAAGAGAGACGGAAGAAGGACGTAGAGACACACACGCACACACGCACACACACACACACACACACAGACGGAGAGGTTGATTGTTTGGGGGGGGGGGTAGTAGGATTTTAGATATAAGTGGTTTCTATAGAAACAGATTTCATTTTCTATTTCGTATTGGTTTGTATTGGATGCATTCTATTTGCTTTTAGTTTAGTTTGTTATTCATCACACACTGTCTAGTGTTTGTCTTCTTTGTTTAGTACGCGTGGAATTATGGGAAATCTAATGTTCTTAATGCAAATCGATCTGTCCATTTTGTCTATCTATCTATCTATCTATCTATCTATCTATCTATCTATCTATCTATCTATCTATCTATCTATCTGTCTGTCTGTCTATCTACCTGTTTTTTTTCAATCTATTTATTATTATTATATTATATATATATATATATATATTATATATATATATATTATATATATATATATATATATCCTTTCTTTAAAAAATATAGCATTGTGGAGAACATTGTGCTTATTTGAGTCTAAAAAAAAATAATGATACGGCGCACGACTCTACTGAAAGATTTGAAAATTAGAAATGTATTTTTTTTTACAGATAGATAAACAGATAACGAACTTGATTTCCTTTTATAATTTAAAGTCAGATTGAAAGTTCGTTGAGTCAAACAGATATCATAAAATGTGTACCGACGACACTAAGACTCTCAAAATCAATTAATTTTGACACTGTAAAAAGTTGTCATTTTGCGTCATCTATTTATGACATCAAGTATTATTATTACTTCCGTTATGTTGTTGATTTAGCGGTGATCAGTGTTGTTATGTAGTAAGTAGTATGTTCTAATTGCGTGTATGTTTGTGTGTGTTTGTGTGTGTGTTGTGTGTGGTATATACATGTGTGTGCGTGTGTTGGCATTTTTCAGCAAATCGTGACATTCATAGTGATATTATTCACTTGATCACATGAAGGTATTCGGATTTACACAAATTTTAAACAGTTTCACCGATTAACAACGTCTACTAATATTACTGCTGATATTACGGTCGTTTTTATGCCATCGATGTGATAATTATTGACCTGGGAAATATTTAGTTAAACGTTGTCGGCAAACTGTCAATTGTATCTGTCTAGCTTCTAGCCCGAACAAACTTGATATTTTTCGCGTCTGCCTCAGATTTTCATTTGACCTCACATAAGTTAGGTAAAGGGGAGATGTTCCGAAAGCTCCTACATCCCAGTATTCTTTTAATTTGTATTTTCACCGTTGATCTTTTGTCAGGCGTTTATTTATTCAATTTGTCATCATATAGGATTTGATAGATTTGTGAAAGTTTAAAATTTCCTTACTTGACCATTGTTTTGATTCTCGGCCGCCATTGTAATTTGTGAAGTATTAAAGGTAGTGCAAAGCAGTCCGAGGGTTGTTTTTTTTTCTATTAGGGTTAGTCAAAATGCTAGGGTGTTTATTTTCCTATTAGGGTTAGTTAAATGTACTCTAGGTTTTACTTTTTCTTGGGGTTAGTTGAGGGAATATTATTTAAGTTGTAACCCTTTGTAGGAGCTTTCGGAAGGCCTCCCAAGCCAAGCGTGGTAAAGACTTGTGACTTATTGATATTGATATCTACTGACTGATAAACTAAAATCATGCCGAATAAAGCATGGCAGCGACAAGCACATCGATTAAAGTGTGCATCTAATCGTAATCAAGATAATCAAGAAAATGATTCAGGCAATATCGAATGAAAATAGTTCTTTCCCCGCGAAATTGTGGGCATTTTACTAGTATATATATATATATATTATATATATATATATATATATATATATATATATATATATATATATATTATAGCTTATATGTGGTCCTATACTCTATATCAACCCCTATATATATATATCTAGGTCTTCCCATTTATCTTTTTTTTTTTTTTTTTGATAAAAAAGCATAAGAGAGCCAATAATGATAAAAATAATGAGATGGGTCCAGCCTAATCCAAATGGAAACATGACAAATAAGAAAACAAAAAATAAATAAATAAATAAATAAACAAATAAATAAATGACATTTCGACTGCTGGTGTTTGTCAAGGGGCGATCGACAATTGTAGAAATAATTAAAATCAAACAAGCCCATAATTGCTTTCGGTTATCAGATGAACTTGACCTATATTTTCCGTTGATTTGATAGTATTTCCATTACAACAATGAGCCCATAGCATTCTGGGTTATCATACCTGCAAATAGGTGCACCTCGCCCTGATGCAAACACATTTGATGCTTTAATTTGACCATAACGCTTTTACTTCAGATATTGATTGGAGGTGTTACGCTAGTTTATGGGAGCATTATCCTTCAAATGTCGCTGGCACTAGAACATACAATTTATGACGAGGGCTAACCAGTTACCTCTCACTCCCACATTTCTGCTGTAATATGAAAAAAAAATTACTTTATTAAGGTTTTGGCCAGAAATCTCGTCATACTTTTAAATATCACTCGACTTTACACGTTTTTTTATATTTTTGGCCAGAAATCTCGTCCTTAAAATATCGATCGATTAAAATGACGGACGAGTTTTTTAGGCCAACATTTTAAAAACACGTTATTTGTGCTTTTTTTTTTTGTTTTGTGTGTGTGTGTATGTGTGTGTGTGTGTGTGTGTGTGTGTTTGTTTGGTTTTTTGTTCATCTCTCCCCGAGCCCGGCATAAATCTGTGCTCACACCCAATCATTCTAATGACGTTGACATCCCACATAACATCATAGCACTAGGTCGTGATGGTACGGTAGTCCTCACATAGGATTACGTGCATAGTCGTATTCATTATTATTATCGTCATCATCACCAGTATTCCAAACACTGATAAATTGTCTTTTGTTCTCTCTCACATTTTTGCTAGAAGTTTGTTTTCTTCAAAAATTGATGAATTCAGATGACCCTC
Organism: Berghia stephanieae; assembly: GCF_034508935.2. NCBI lineage: Eukaryota > Metazoa > Mollusca > Gastropoda > Nudibranchia > Aeolidiidae > Berghia > Berghia stephanieae. The sequence goes on from NC_088366.1 coordinate 42,923,763, forward strand.
AACTTATCAGAAATAGTTAAACCTAAAACTTCAAAGACGTCCATAATAATGATAATGCTCAGATTTTAGAATTTTTGACACGCGATTTTACCATCGGTAGATTATACTTGACGTGAAATATTTGTGACCAAAATGGATTTTATAAAAATGCGATTTGACAGTGCTAGACGACATTTATCGTCGTCATCGTCATGATGGTTTGACATTATCACTGGGGTAGATAGTGACAATTATTTGATCTTTGTAATAGGGTGTGTGAGGTGAGGGGGGGGGGGGGGGGGGGGGGCTTGAGATTAAATCGAAGGGAAATCAATTCCAGCTTTTCGAGCTGGTCGTTTTGTAATGGATGACATCACGACAATTTAATTTGCAGCACTACTACCATTCCGGGGGGGGGGGGGGGTGTTTCCCTCTCGTCTCTTCCTGAATCAATGTGTCACTGTGTCGATGAAGCTTGGGGCGGGGGGTGGATGCGAGAGAACCACGCCCTTCACCATAGAATGAATCTCGAAAAGCACGGGCATATTTATTTGTTTAAATTCATTATTTAATTATTTATTTATTATTTATTTATTTTATTTTATTATATTTATTATTATTATTATTATTATTATTATTATTATTATTATTATTATTATTATTATATTATTATTATTATTATTATTTATTATTATTTATTATTATTTATATTCTTTTTCGGTTTTCTCTTTGGTTTATTCATTTTCAGTGGAATTTTTGGGGTTGGGTTTGCGGGGAGAGGGGGGGGGGGAGTGAGGGGTCGTAGGTACAACTTTAATTTGAAATACAATAATATAAAGATAATGCATCTCTGGATTATCCTCCGCTTGCATCGGACTGGTCGACAAATCAACCTCACAATAGGCTTTTCTTTTCCTTTTTTTCATCATTATCTCTTTCTTTTATTGAGGGTTGGGCGCTGATTGGGAGGCATGGGGAAGGAGCGGTGTGGTAACCCCTTTGTACTGAGAATTCACACCGCAGACAACTCAATTACAATCAATCAAATGTCGCTTTGCTATCCGACACCAAATTGACGTCGAGTTTGTTTATCCCTTTACGATCAAAATTATCTGAAATGAGTGGTTTTGTTATTACAGTAGGCGATACCCACTATGGACTGATGTCACCTATCTGTTAAATATACGATATTCCTTTTTCCTTTTATGTTGGAGCGGCTTTTTGGTCCAGTAGTATGACACTTAGCTTGCGACTCGTCGGTCAAAAAGTTGAGTCCCTCTGTGGCCGACTGAAATTGAGTCGAAGTCTCAGGTCAAATTCTTTTCGAACTTTTGTGCCTATAAGAGAGAGAGAGAGAGAGAGAGAGAGAGAGAGAGAGAGAGAGAGAGAGAGAGAGAGAGGGAGAGAGAGAGAGAGAGAGAGAGAGAGAGTTTTCAGGACCAATAATACCTGCCCTAGAAGATGTATGGATCTAACGGAAACTAACAAATTGCCGGAAATTTTGATTTTTAATAAATTATTCAATTTTGGCTGATTTGTTTTGTTTTAAAGTGTTTTAGCCAGAAAACATTTATGAACTTCAAACATCGATTACATCTCTCTCTTCCCCCCCCCCCCCCCTCATCATGTTTCAAACCTGAAACTTCATAGAAGATTTATCAGGGCGACTTTTTGACAATTTTTCTTAATCTATCGATATATATGAATTCAAAATGTTTATAGTGACCAAAGTGAAAATTCGTGTTTTGTCAGTGGTAGGTAGTATAACAAACGGAATTACATGAATGGGTTGGTTACATCACTGGCCATTGATATCGATAAGCTTTAGCGATTTGACACCTCGCCATTAGCAACTATCCTAATGAAAATTAGTGACGCACTCATGTCATGTCTTGTCATTGGATATGCCTCTCTCTCTCTCTCTCTCTCTCTCTCTCTCTCTCTCTCTCTCTCTCTCTCTCACTCACTCTCACTCACTCTCACTCTCACTCTCCCTCCCTCTCTCTCTCTCTCTCTGTGTGTGTGTGTGTGTGTGTGTATCAGGTTTCCCCCTTTCCCCCCCCCCCCCCCTTCCCAAAACCACACTTACTGTCGACGTGCTTATCTAAGTGAAAGAGAATAAATTATCCTACTTTTCTGCATATTTAAAGGTCCCGATATGGCTAAGAAGCTTGATACAAAAAAGATGGTTGTTCCATAAGTGGAACTGCTCGGAATATAAGGGCGAAAAAAAAAAATCTACATTTTTATTTTCCAAATGAAAAATAAACGAAATTTAACTATTTTGCCTCAACCTGTATCGATGGTATGTTTATTATATATTGACTCTCTGTCTCCTTGATCGTGTCAATATCAATATCAATGGTCAAGCAACGAACAATCAATAATATAACTATCGTATTCTTATTCCTTGTATCCAAGCTCAGTACACCCTCCCCCCCCCCCCCCTCCCTTTTTTTTCTTTCCATACACGACCTTTATTGCCCTGCACTGACAATTGTTTAATTTGGCTAGGAAACTCCCAATGTAACTCTATCAACACCAACATGTCAACAAGGCCGATTTTCCATTGAAGTTTCAGATTTAAGATTTCAACAGCAAGTTGTGTGTCGTTTTAATCTATTGAGAAAATAATTGAATAAATAAAAGTATTGTGTATAGCATGTGCCAGACTGGTTACACTAGTAGATAAACATCTGGCGTCTGTTCTCAAGGCAGCATTCCTATTGTACCAGACTTTTGATTATCACACTTTGGACCTAGACCTAGTGCCAACAACAAAATCGGGCTTCAAGCTGGATTTATTTTGACCATAATAAAGACGCTGTCAGTTCAGGCAGACTTTGTCAGTGTATGACCTATTTTGATTCGTGTATCATGCAAATCTTTATAAATGTGTAAATTATACAGTGCCAGACAAGCGGAAAGTAAATTAAAAATTCCAAAAATAAGGACTTTCTGATTCCCATTCAAATTACCCTTGGGATGACGTTGTATAATGATTCTGTTATATATTTTCGTAATAGCCATTGCGATAATCATACACTCTAAGATCAGAGGACTGGATAAGAAGCAATGACAATCCCTCTGTAGAAATTAATATAGACACTCTGAATAAAAGTATAAATGATCTGATCTTTATCTCCAGACGGATGAAGGTTACCATTCACAATGTAAGCAGTGACAAGACCTGCGATGTCCACCAGACATTACTGGGCATCCGGGAAGGGAAAGATGGCTGGTTCCATCTTTATTGTCCTGGCAGCATTGCCTGTGATGATGATGGTCAGTTGTGGGGAGTCATGGTAAGTACCACATGTGGCTTATCTTTTTCTTCCTGTACTTGTATCTACGTAGCAATCTCATCATTCCACCTCCATACTCTATATTGTTAAGTTTACAGCCCAAGATTGGGATATATTCTCTTTAAATGTCTTTGCCTATACAAAACATCACAGTATCAGGAGCTTTTTAAAAAGATAATTTTTGCAAGACTTATATCTTTACATTATCATAGGTAGACAGGTGGCAAAATGGAGAGGCCCCTCACTTTTTTTTTTTGTTGTTGAAAGGTCATAATTAAATTATTTGAAGTGGTTGAGGTGCTGCGATTTTTATTTTAAAGATTTCATTCAATGTTCTCTCCCTTATTGTCCCAGGTAGTGGAATAGGGGGTGGGGGGTGCTACTAATCATAAAATGACTTTGAAAACCTGAAATATATTTTTTAACGTGGAATCTACTACACTGGTCTCTCTTACATCTTATTTATTGTCACCATCCTCATCCCCCCTTTCTGATTTTATTCCTCTAGTTGAGTACATTGATGAAATGTTGTTGCAAGCGTAAAAAGTTCCTGATGAGTATCTCTAAAATGATTGGACCTATTATGCTCCTGGCTCTAAGAGACAACTTTGCCGCAATGGAGGTGAGCACTTTAATCATTTATGAATATGAGATTTTGAAAAAAGATGATGTTAAAAAGATACTCTTTATTCATTCTAATGGGGAAGTTAGAATTTCTAATATCTTAGTCGAGGCAGGCTGATTTTTTAAATATGTTTTTTTCTTGTATTTTTCTCTCAGCTTCATCTGGCACTTTTTCGTATAAACTTTTTCAAATTTTTAATCTTTACTCTGACATGGTATCAAATTGAAATTGAATCAGCCAGTGACATAATATAATGACATCCATATTAAAACAACCTTTCTTTCTCTGTGAATACCCAGGTGTTATGTGCCATGCTGGAGTTGGAGGTAGTGGATGGTCATGACCTCAAGATGCAAATGATTACTACACTCCAATCCACAACAGAGGGCAAGACCATGTATGCCCAGCTGTGTGAGAAACAGATACAGATGAAAGAGATGGTTGGTATCTCATCTGCTACTAGAAACTCTAACCTTCATGAGGGGGTAGTCATTACAATCATGTCATTTACTTTCTTTCAAGACTGAAGCTAGAGTTCTGAAGTGGAAGAATTATCTTCAAGCAAGAATGAAAATGGTAGAGAGAGTGAACCTTAAAGTTTTCTTTCATTCAAATGGGGAGAAAGTAATTTCAAATGTATCAAATGAAATAAACAACTCTTGCAATAATGACGATTACGATGATGATGATGATGATGATGATGATAGCAATAATAGCAGTGGTGACGATGACACTAATAGTTATGATATTAATAAGTGAATCAAATTTTTGAAGTGATCAGCCAATGATTCCTAATATCTAATGGGTCCAAGAAAAACTAGAAATTTGTCTGATCAGCTTTAGATTGTTTGATTCTATTTTCTTCTCTCTCTCTTTTTTTTTTCCAGCAACAAAAAGGTGGTCCCAAAAAGTTGACTTTGCCGAGCAAGTCTACAGATGAGGATCTAACCCGCATGTTGAATTCTGGTTCTTTTGGCAACTTGGAGTGTTTAAGTCTGGCCTTTACACAGGTCACATCCGCTTGTGCTGAAGACCTCATCAAACTCCCTGCTCTACGCTACCTGAATCTATGGTCCACTCAGGTATGACTACAACTCAGCTGTCTGAAGGAAGGAGACTGTATGTGTTTGTGTACTATGAAGTCACATATTGTCTTATTCCTTGTTCTTTCTAATAAAGAGGCTTTTGAACTTGTTCTCTAAAACCACAGCATTTTTGGGCAGAACTAGACTTGGCTCTTGCTTGCATTTCAGTCTACTCCAACCCAGTGAAATAAAAATTTCTCTGAAACTGCTTTGCATATATATATATATATATATATATATGTGTGTGTGTGTAGGGCATTTTCCAAAATTGGCCCAGCTATATGGAACTCGCTTGATCCCAACCCAACAGTACAGTTCTCAAGCAGAACTGTGAATTAAAAAAGTGTCCATAGAATTTCTTTTCTTGAAGTATTTATTGTAATGTGTTAATTCTAGTTCTTACCACTGCTAAATAGCAATTATGCTTACTCTTATGCATGTAAGATGTGGAAACTGATTCTGCTCTAAAGTGGAAAAAAAACAAAAACGGCTTTAACATAAGACTAAAACTAAAGAAAAGAGTCATTAATCAATTATTATTGAATTTTATTTTTCCCTTTTCCTTTTTTTCATTTTCCCCATCCATGCAGTTTGGAGACCAGGGTCTTCAAACCATCGCAGAACACCTCCACAAACTACAAGTATTGAATCTGTGTGAGACACCTGTCACAGACAAGGGCCTCTCCTCTCTAGCATGTAAGTGATTTAGTCTTAGCGACTGGGGACTTGAATGGGAATGGGGTAGGAGGTAGTTGTGTGGGGTGTGAAGGTGGGGGGGGATGCAATTATGAATTGAAATGATGAATATTCTGGTGAATAAATAAAAAATGAAGAAAAATGTCATTATGCTACACCTTTCTTCTTGGCATTATCAGATGCTATTGATAGGTACTTCTTGAAGGAATATATATTTAATCCATCAAACAAGTGACTGATATCAACATGTCCCATCCATGTTGTCATAGTGAGCCTAAGAAAAAAAAACAAAAAAACAACTAACAAGCCTGAGGCAGAGCTCAAACTATTGCCACCTCGCTTCATTAAGCATAGGTTTTTGGATTTAAGGAATTAAATGAGGGTGGTTGGAACCGACCAGTGGGAGAGAAGGAAAGGGAGAGGTTGACATCCCATTGAATGGTTCAAGTGGCTTGCTTGAAAATAGGACAGCACTAGGGCCAACCAACATATTTGCCTGCCCATCTTGGATATTTACAAAGACAATGTTTTTGCACAGCAGTGTACTCATTAAGTTGTCAAATAACATACTATTCAATCGGTTCATTTTTATCAACATGTTTTGCTAGTATCATATTTTTGCAAGTTGCTTATATGACTTTGAACTGTTGCAGTGATTGTTTAACTCCATTAAACAAAAAATGGGCAAACATCTTTTTCATGTCATTTTCAAAGCTAATTTACGACAAACTAAGTGTGTTGTACAATGACGAAAAGCCTGTGTAAACTCAATTTTACTGGAGAAACAAAAAGCTTTTCATTACTGTATTTAGATTGATATTGATATTTTTGTGATATGTTTCATTGTCCTTTACAGCCTTGAAATGTCTACGGAAATTAAACCTCAACAGTACTAGTCTGTCAGCTTTGACCTTTGAAGGGCTCAAAGTAAGTATCCCCCTAACATTTTATTCCCCCCACCCCAAGGGTAATATTAGAAAAACAACCAAAAAACCCATTAAAATAACTGAAATATCAATTTAATAGAAAAGAAAAAGATAGTTTTAAAAAAATGAGAATTACTTGACAGAACTCTTTATTGCTTCGTAATTTGCCGAAATCAGGGTATTCCTCAAATGTTATCATCATCAATCTGTTTATCTATCAATCATCCATCCATTTATTGTTTGTCTATCTATCTATCCATCTATCTACACTTCTCTTTGTCTATTATTCATCTATCAGACCTATTACTGTTACTAACTGATTGATCTTGTGTCTTTTCACCCAGGAAAAGTTGCCTGCCTTGCAAGAATGTGATGTCCGTTACACAGATGCTTGGTGACAATGAACAACGAGACATCAGCAGACTTAAGGACCTCTGATATGTTACAAACTACAATGGACATTATATCTACACACCTACGCTATCTGACACATAATAAACACATAACACACCAGTCACTTTATTGTCTACACTTGCCTTGCCATTACTTCTCAATTGCAATGTCGTGTTGTGAGATGTCAAGTCGTCGTGTCATTGTGACTGTTAGATGGAAAGCCACTGAGGTGGAGAAAGAAAAGAATTAATTTCTGATAGCGTAAAACAAATATGGTGCCATCGTAGAAATGTGATGAGAATGAGTGATCTCTCTAATCTGATGTCTTGTTTCCTTTGGACTTTGCCTTGATTCTAACAAGGACGGCTATAGACTTGAAAATGATGGATTGTATCTATCAAATGTGACCATATAGACAGTATCACTAATTAATACAAGAAAAAAAAGTGGACTGAAATGAAAGTTGATGTAAAATTGTCACCCTGTTTAGTGTTAACACCAAGCAATCCAACCGGACTGATTAATTTCACGAAGAAAGAAAATGTGTTGTATTCTATGGGACAGAATTGACTGTTATATGGATGGTGATGTACTTTACCAGATGTGTAATGTGTTTTTTCTTTCTCTATGTAGGCAGCAGATACGATCGCTGAAGTATTTGTGTTGGAGGTTAGCGTGCCAAAAGACGCTTTATCTGCTACTGACATTAAATGGGATTGATGTGTTTGTTCTTTGTGGCCTGCAGGGGGACAAATTAGATTGGCTTATTAAAGCCATTATATATCACTGTGATAAAATGTGGATTTGGGTTCACCTTTATACCAAACTAGCATTTAAGTTCTGGTATACCAGAAGAGGAAGGACTCGGCATTGACTGCGTGGTCAGTCAATGTAAAATTGTTTGGGAAATATTGCATGCTTATTTCACACTTAGACTGTCGCAGTCTGACAAAACTCATTACATTATCATTTAGGCCAGAAAACTTTTGCATCAGATAGCATTAAGCTCATCCTGAGCTTGTCAAAAAGTTTCACTCCTGACTTCAAGATGTCTCATGTTTAGCCTTTTTTTTTTTACAATTTTGGGATCATCTTACACTTACTTGGATCGATATTTCTGGCCAAGATGATAAAATATGTGTTTTGTTAAGTACTGCAGTCCGTCCAGTCCAGTGTGTGGCCTGATCATGCATTTGATGAAGACAATTCAAGAGGTTGTTCCATGAATCTCTTTGATTTACAACCACCCACTCTTGTGTGGTCTTTGCCTTTATGTTTGAAAATATATTATATTATTGTTTAATTTTAAACAGTTGTAATATTGTAATGAGTGTGGACGAGGCTATGTGTACTTTGTGGTGGTAATCTTTTTAAGTTTTTAAATTTTTTCTGGCTTCACCCAATTTCGAAGATACATTTCACCCCTGTTATTAACCACATTGGAAGACAAAAAAATGTAGAAAAAAAAACTTGTGATATAGCATCTTATACCTTGTTATTTCTTATCCTATATCACAGGAAACCAAGAAAGAAAAGAAAAGTGGGCATGCTCTGCAAAAAGTGAATTTTGACTGTGAAAACTTTAGGATTTTTTTTTTTAATACAATGAAAGAAGCACTATTCTGCCATACATTGGCAACATATCTTTCTTACAATTTTTCTAGATTTTTCTTAAATTTATCGATTAAAATGACCCACAACCTTTCTAAAATTCTTAAAACTGAGACTATTTATAGTAGCTCTAAAATCATTAAGCCTATAACTAGCCAAAGCACTTTAATTTCCACACTGTCACATTTACCTTTAACACTAAAGCTGTGACAATAATGGATTGGATTGGTCGTGTGAAACTCTTTTAAGGTTTTAAAATAAAATTGGGGATCTTTTAAATTTAAATCAATTGATAGTTGAAGCCAATGTTTTCTGATCAAAATACTGTAAATTTTTTAATTTAAAAAAAAAAAAAGGTTACATAAAAGTGGTAGTTTTTTTTTTACTACTTACTTATCCTCTTGGTGCTTGATCAGAACATAAGGGCAAAGTAGTTTTTTAAAAATATATATTAAGCAAATGTGTCCATATTTGAAGCATTTCCATAGATCCATGGGTGAGGATCACATAAATTATTGTCGCTGTTCAAAATTGTCTAACCTCGCTCTCCACCTTGTAAAAACGATGTCTGGTTGAGATATAGTCTATCGGTGTCATATATACATGTATCAATGTCATTATGGTTTCATTTTAAAACACAATTCAATATAAGCCCATGTTGACTTTTCAAATATAATTTTTGTTATATTGCCAAATCATTTGTATTTTAGTAATGAAACAGGGATAGAAATTAATTCTGAAGCAAAGATTCAAGAAAAAAAAAATAAAATGATAATTATTAAAAAAAAACACAGATCAGTTGCCTTATAAAATAATTGCTGTAATTGTTTTTACTTTTCTAATGTCTTTGTTCCCTGAGTGTATGTGTGTTATTGTGAGATGAGTGAGAACTTTAAACATGCATGTCTTGTAACTTGCTATTCATGTGTTTGTTTGTGTGTGTGTGTGTGTGTGTGTTTATCCATCAGACCAAAACAGCGTTATCCAGAAGTGTATTTAATGCTTACAGTGGAGTATTAACTACAAACTACTACAACAGCCAGACTGTGATCAAACATGTTGAATTATTACACCCCTCATTTGCCAAATAACATTTTGATTCTGGTATTATCCTCATTTCAACAGGATGTTCTTGGTGACACCATTAGTCTCTTTCTACCCCCCCCCCCCCCCTCCCTTTTCCTCCTTTCCCTTTTTAAAATATTTATAGACTTAGTGAGTTACTGTCCTGGAAAAGAATCACGTTTTCCTAATGCCCTGTCATTAACTTTTACTATGAGGGAGACAATAGAAAGTGAGCTTGTTTGTGAGATTTTTTTTTCTCTAGTAAATCATCTCTCCACATATTATAGATATAATATATATTAAAACACTCGGGTCACTGCTCTGCTACAAAGGGGACATAGAAAACAGGACACAATTATTAAACGCTACACATAGTTATACATATCAGGATAAGAAATGACAAAATGTATTTTAAAAACACGGATTAAGTTGTATAACTACTAGTCAAATCATTCTTCTTGTTTAAGTGTGCAACTTTGGGAATGACAAAATTAGTTGAAGATCAACTGGACACCTTCCATCGCAAACAACTTAGAACAGTACTGAGAATTAGATACCGTACAAAAATAACAAAGTGCTGTCCCAAAAATTTAACAAAACACCAATCTCTTCTCAAATACTTAAAGTCAGGTGGAGCCTGTTTGGTAACTTCCTGAGACAAGATCCTGAAATACCAGCTATGTCATTCTGCTTCATCAATTTTGGACCCCAACATAAATGATGCCCAGTCACCTCATTGCCTGTAACACTCAACAGCAATCTTTGCTAAACTTCAATCTTTGCTTTACATCATCGATAGACCTCAACAATATTGGAGACACGGCATCAAACAGACAGGAATGGAGATTCCTCTGCATTGTCAACTGTCAAATATGCCAGCAGCTTTAGCACTTAACACACATATACAACTGAAATGTCTCCCTTTATGAGCAGAAATGTTAAGCTGGTGTCGCAGCAGAACTATGGATGTCATTTAGGTGGGCTTTGCTTCTGTTCTTTCCTTGATTCAGTCTTCTTTGACTTAAGTTAGGCCACCCAGTTCATTGGTTCAGCACTAGCCTCTTGAGCAAATAAAGGGCTATAGGTGCAGATTGATCTGAAAGTGTTCACGAGGCAAACTTCTTAAACCAAGTTAAATTAATGGTGATTCATTTTACACTCCTTTATTTGGATACAGGTCTAGAAGATTTCTGTACCGAACCAACCAGTCAAAAATATATTTTTAAAAATTTATCTTTAAAATTTGTCAGCTGTGTTAAGAACTTCCAAAACATTTTCATTAGAGACGCCATGAAAAGTTGTGCTAATACTTTCCATTTCTCAGCCATTTAAACGATGAATCCTGTGTATTGACAGACTTGCTGATGTTCACCTTGCATATCATGTTGCCTGACAGTTTTTTAAAAAAGTTTTATATAATTTTGTTAATTTGAGGGGGGAAATAAAATAATTTTTGCAAGCTGTGTAATTTTATCATGGAATTCATCAGGTCATTTCCAGTGCATGATATAACTTCATCGCTTGCAGATTTTTTTTTTTTTTAAAATCATTATTAATGTTTTTATCAGGGTGAGTTATTAGTTTGTATATATATCTATCTTTATTTTGGTAAATAGATCAATTGGTATAAAATGATTTTTGATACGATCATTATATCTTCATTAATATCCTGTCGTTAGAAATTTTATTAGAATCAGTATTAGAGATCTGTACAACAGAGGTGATTTTTTTGTGATATATTGAGGTAACCTACAAAGAGTGCATTGGTAGCTCATAGTCATAGAGTAAAGAATTGAGTTCTGGATCCATTGCCTTGTTTCCTTATCCATGTTTGAGTGCCAATGCGCATACAACTTTATTCTTCATGCATATATGTATGCATTGTTTGTATATATGTATGTTTGTATGTATGTATGTATGTATGTATGTATGTATGTATCCTGACCTCCCATAGCGGGCAGGGAGGTACATACTGTGTCTTCTATCCCCAGATATCTATTTTCCAACATGCTTTCTGTCTTTGTCTTGGAATGAGATTACTTGGTTTTTTTTCCTGGCCCTGGTCGGAGTCCTGGCTGGGAGGGAAACAGTCAAATGCATAGTTATTGTTTTGGGAGATGATATTTTTTTCCTTGTAAATCATCTCTCTGTTATGTATTATTATATTTATTTTTAATGTATAATGTAAGCATTTGAGTGTATTCCTCATTTTGTGCTTGTGTCCGGATGAGACTTATAGGTGATCTCAGACTAAGTACATTGGTGGTATGATCTTGGAATCTACATCTGATCCCTATTTGTTCCCAGTTCCCCTTTGTCTTACTTACTCTTGTGTGCTTTTATTGTAATTCTAGAACTTTTTACTATCCCATTTTCTTCCTTTTTACTGGCGCTGATATAACCTAAATGTGTTGCAAGCGCCGTAAAACCCTTAAAAACAAACAAACAAAAAACATGTATGTGTGTGTATGTGCGTTTGTGTGTGTATGTATGTGCATTATATATGGGTATAGGATCTGGTGGCACCAATGTTGATTCAATGCCTACTAATACTACTACCAATATTACTATGATTAATACCACTACACAATCTATTCCAATGCCATACCTATTGGATGACAAAAGTAATAATATAAACTTTGACACGACGATGACAAACGAAGGACTGGATAGCTAGAAAAGGCATCCCATTTCCTTTGATAATATGTTGTCGTCGTGGTGTAAGGGGGAGAACAACAAACAAGTGCCATGGATGTTGATTGCATTCCATTTATTGTAATTACAATGTTGTGTCAATCATCACCAATGATTATAATTTCATTATCAAATGTTTATGACTCAATGTTTACTACTCTACATGTATGTAGACTCGGAAGAGTTTCTCATCTCTTTCATTATGTTTATTGCTTCATTTATTCAAGTTTATGTGTGTTATTGAAATGACAAATACCCCGGTCGCGTATTCCTGATGTTAGTACTGTTTTAAAGATAGCTGTTTTTACCTAATAGTGTTATAAACGCCATTAGAATTCTCAGAAACAAAATAAGATTAACCCCTGTCCATGTTTCAAAGCAGTATTCAAAACCAAATTGTTAATTACGAATGTCATCTGTCCCTGAGTTTTGTAGTAAGATATTAACATGACTTTGTGGAGTATTATTCCTGTCTAAAGTAAAAATCAAACAGTAACCTTTGTGGCAATTTGTAAATTTTTTTTTATTCATAACATCAAAACTTTTTGCAAAATCTTGTCTTAATGAAACCCAGTTCAACTAAAATTCTAGTCAAATTATGTTGAAATAAAAACTGTCTCCCGTTTTATCCATAAACTTGAGATAAATATTATAGTTTTTAACCCTTTCTACCAAAATATAAAAGTGAGCAAGTAGACCTGAGAGCAAACCACGGTCATGTCACATGACACAGTGTTCTATTAAAAAAATATCTGATAAACTGGAGGTGGGACACTAGGATTTGAATTAAAAAAAAAAAAAATTGAAACGAACATTATAATTTAATTGGAAAAAAGTAAATTATGTTTATTATGAATGTTGTACATCTGTTATAGTTGAGTTATCGCCACCAATTTTATTGTTACTGTGGATCAATATGGATTTTAAATTTTATGATATAAATTTTATAATATATACACATTGACGAAAACACCAATGACGATGTTTATGATAAAAATTAATAAAATGTTCATGTGACAAACTCCAATGCCTTGATAAGATCCCAATTTTTTTTTACCTTGACATCAATTTTGTTTAATGCCAAGAGATCGCTTCGATGCATCCTATAATTCATATATCACTATGATTTTACATGAAAAGTAACAAATAAACTACACTTGTCTGCCCATATCGAAGAGTTCTATCTCCTTCCTGTGAGACTGACAAAGATAGCAGTTCCAATCTCTTTCTCTGACTCTGTCTTATTTCTGTTTCTGTATTCACAATGAATCATTTGTATGCAAGCCATCAGCTTGATGAGGCATAAAAACATGTACTATTTTCTAATATCAGAGTTATGACTCGTCATTGTTGGTATAATATTAATGATAATAATACTACTACTAATAATAATAATAATAATAATTATTATTATTATTATTATTATTATTATCATTATTAGTATTATTATTATTACAGCTTATAATATTACAACTATAATAAACAACAAATGCTATGGTATTGTCATCATGTGTGACCAACGGACCCAGCCACATTTTCCTTACATTCAACCTTCAACAACTACAATATAACCGTGAAAACATGAAAACGACTATGTATGAATATATAATATCTATTTATTATAATATTATGTCTATCTCTGAAATAAACCAATCACCCTACCAAATTCTCCAAAAGCCGGGGATATTTCTGTCGTAGACTGCAAAACACCTTTTTTTAAAAAAGAAAACTTATTTGTATCTAATTTTGATGAATTTAACAACTATGTCACAAATTCTTTAACTTGAGACTCTGAAGAATATTAGACTCATTGGTGGTCATCTTGGTTCATAAATATTTTAAAAAATTATTTTTTTTCGGCCAAATTGAAAAAAAAAGAAGTTCTTTTGTCAGTGTACGACAGTCTTGGTTCTATATTTCTACAGATTTCCCCAACCAAGTCACTTGTTTTGGTTTTTTACTGTAATTGCTATTTACAAGTATTCAACCATTACCCGTTCATTGTACATATCACACGAACCATCCACCCCCCTAAAGTCATTGAATTTATAAATTATTATTATGAAGTAAAATTAAAATTATGTATGATCAATTATGTTTCAAATTTTATTTTATTTATTATTTTTATTTTGTTTGTTTGATAATAATGCAGATCGACTTACTAGGTGCTACAAATTGATAAAACTCTGAAAACTTTGAAAACTTGCAACAGAAAAGGTCACAGAAATTAAGTTATTTTTTCAAATGTGAACGACCACACATTCAGAGATTTCCTCATCGATAAAATATTGGTATTTTTCTTTATGGCTTGTCCCCAGGCCTTTGTCTAAGTGAAAAATTATTGTGAAAATAAATGATAATTTGATAGTTAAATATAACAGCATGAATATTCAAAGGGATTATTAATATGAGTATTTTACAAAAGTAATAAACAATGCCTGCCAGAATATCCCTCTATGATTAGAGATAGCTAAATTGACACGACACCAAGTGCATATTTGACCCATGATAATAACTATTTATTTAAGAAATGAGACAAATTCTACTATGTTGTGACCTGCACTTACTGCAATAAAATAGTTTCTCATAACACCACTACACATTTTATTCTGGCATTTTAATATTAAAAGTTTCGTTACCGTTCAGGACGATGCTAAATAAATAAGAAAATTTACAAATTTCTGTTGTATGTTACGTTTGCACCAGCCTTTGTTTTTTTCAGTCACAATTCTACGTTTATAAGAATAAAAAAAAACTTATTGACTAAAATAAGATTTGTTCCATTCTTTAAATTAATTGTCTGATGAAATCTGTGTGTGAGCATTTATTTCCTTAGTCATAAAATGAAAAGGTTAAAACTTGTTATGATTGTTTTTACATTTTTAAGGGTTTTACGGCGCTTGAGACAATTTTAGGACATTTCAGCACCAGTAAAAAGGTAGAAGATGGGATAGTTTTAATAAGATTTACAACAAAAGCACTTGAGAAAAGGAAAGACAAAGGGGAGGGGAGGGGATGAAAAAGAGAACAGGAAGATTCCAAGAGCAAACCATCAAATGTGCCTTGTTTGAAATCCCCTTAAAGTTCCATCCTGACACCAGGGCAGGATCCCACGAAGAGAAGTACACTCAAAATGCATACAAAACATGATAATCAAGACAAAAAAAAAATATTACAATGCACACAGATGATTTACAAGGAAACCTATAAATTCTCCCAAAACTAATACTTAACATTTGAATGTTTCCCCTGAGTCCTGGCTGGGAGGGAAACAGTCAAATGCATAGTTAATGTTTTGGGGGATGATATTTTTTTTCCTTGTAAATCATCTCTCTGTTATGTATTATTATATTTGTTATTTTGAATATAAAATGTAAGCATTTGAGTGTATTCCTCTTTGTTGGATTTTGTGCTTGTGTCCGGATGAGACTTATAGGTGATGACTTATAGGTGATCTCAAACTGAGTACATTGATGGTATGCTCTTGGAATCTACATCTGATCCCTATTTGTTCCCAGTTCCCCTTTGTCTTACTTTCTCTTGGGTGCTTTAATTGTAATTCTAGAACTTTTTACTATCCCATTTTCTTCCTTTTAACTGGCGCTGATATAACCTAAATGTGTTGCAAGAACCGTAAAACCCTTAAAAACAAAACAAAACAATTTTCCTTAATTACACCATTCTCACATTTCTCATTCGTCTTTAGTTTCTTTCATTTATCCTGTTTTGTTGATAAAGGGAAACTCAAAACGTCCTCTTACATTTCATGACTTATCGTTATTTTTCCTTCGAGCTTCAAGCAGCAACATCTACACCACTCTCAAAGAAGAAAAGTTGATGTCATTTCAAATTCTTTTTATTTATCTTTTTGGTTTACACAGTTAAAACCAAATCTCAATAAAATTGAATGAAGGAGGCAGTGCAGAGTACCTAGAGCATATTAAATCTACATCCACTATATTATAAGCCTCATCCAGGCACAAGCAAAGGACCCCGCTATAAAAGATACACTCAAATGTTTACAAACTATCAAAACTAATAATGATACAAGTACACTTTTAATGGTACTGAAATGACTTAAGAGTGTCACAAGTGCTGTGAAATCCATAAAAACAAACACGATATTAAAATATTTGTTTGTTTTTAAGGATTTTACGGCATTTTTGACACTTTTAGATCATTTTATTGCCAGTAGTAAAGGAAGAAGATGGTATGGTTACAAAAAAATCTAGATTTACAATGAAAGCACCCGAGAAAAGGTAAAACAACGTGGATTGGTCTTAAAAAAAGGAACGAGAAGATTCAAAGAGCAAATTATCAATATTATGCTCTGTTTGAGATCACCTAAAAGTTCTATCCTGACAGAAGCACAGGATCCCATCAAGAGGAATACACTCAAATGCTTACATGATAGTCAAAACCCAAAAAATATTACAGTGCATAACTGTTTCCCTTTCAGTCAAGTAATCCGGCCAGGACAAACCAAGTAATCTCATTCCAAGACAAAGACAGAAAGCAACTCTGAAAACATATACAGTGACAGTAAGTGACCTCCTGCCCACCATGGGAGGTCAGAAGACCCAACGCAGATAATACCATTTAGCTACCAACATTTAGTTTGTAACCATTTGAGTGTATCCCTCATGGTAGAAACAAATTTTTAAAACTAGCAAGACAGCTATCCACATACAACAAACAGTGCATTTCAGTCTTTTTAAATGAACTTGTACTGCCAATGAGGCGAATTTCCCTGTAAATAGTCAACAAATGCACACATTCTGGTGATTTTTTTATTGGATGCACTCCATTGAGGACACCCACTGAGAGGATGTAAATTTTGTGTTGCTCTTTATCGAAAGTTTAAACTTTTAGTACTCTTGTGATTTTGACACTTCCAGGTCATACAAGCGCCTAGGTAACTAAGACGGCACACAATACCATACATGGGATGTTTAGACTTAAGAGCTCAGTGCCTACAGCAGAGTTGGGTCACAAACACTTAGGAAAAAAAATCAGATAAAAAGAACTCATTAACGTTCGTAGATTCCATCAGAGATGTAGGCCTCTGCTCAGCCTATAGCCACCAATTGTCTCACATAGGAAATGAGATCCTCACCAGAGGGGAAACCATTTGTTCCTTTCAATTTGATAATTAACAGAGAAAATAAAATATCTTAGAAAAATGCACAACTCACAGCAAACTGCCTCCAAAAAGCAAGGAAAGAAATCCACATAGAAATGAGTTACCTGAAATTTTTGTTCAGCTCGGAGAAAAGCATCTGGTGTTTGTTTGTTTTGTTTATAAGGGTTTTACAGCACTTGCCACACATTTAGGTCATTTCAGCACCAGTAAATAGGAAAAAATTGGCATAGTCACAAAATTCAAGTTTTACAATTGAAAGCACACAAGGAATGGTTCAAATAGGAAAACAGATGAAGATTCCAAGAGTACACCATCAAATGTACTTAGTTTGAGACATCGTCATGACACAAGCACAGGTCCCCACGAAGAGGAACACACTCAAATATTAACAATTAAAACAAACCATGTAACAGTTCATAAAGAGATGATTTACAAGAGAAAAAAAATCATCTCCCAAAACTGTAACTATACATTTGACAGTTTCCCTCACAGCTAAGGACCAGGACAAAACCAAGTAATCCTATTCCAAGACATAGACAAAAAGCAAACTCAGAAAACAGATATAGAGGGATAGAAAACAGCAATTGACCTCCTGCCCACAATGCGAGGTAAGAAAAACAAGCACCTGCTGTTCAAATGCCATAAATAATATATTTTTTAAAAAAGAACAACCCCAAGATTCAATTGATGTTATAGTTTTTAATTGACAAAAGTGCCATGACATATGATTTGGGAAGTGGGCTGTGAGAACAGGTG
>NC_088366.1:42947040-42984540 GCF_034508935.2 Berghia stephanieae
TTTTTTTCTGGCGGAGCGAAATTGCCGGAAATGCTGGCATTGCCGGCAAATTTACAGGCCTGACTAAATCAAGAAAAAATGCCAATACAAAGATAATGACAAGACATTTTAAAGACTTTGATAAAATGATAAACTCACCACCAGCACCCCCTCTACTGCCAAAGTCATCCTCTGAAAAGGCCTTCATAGCCTTGGGCCGTTGTGATTTCTTGGCTGACCTCATGGCTAATAGCTCAGCTTTGGACATCTCAAAGTTAGCACGATCTTCTGACTACAACACAATGAAAACAAAATGCCATTGTCTGAATGACCAACTTCTCCTCCTTAAAACTCAATAATATCATTGATGGGGAGGGGGGGGGGGGGATTTTAATGTTTCAAAAGGAAATCCTATCTAAGAATCTCACTTTTATTCAGTCATAAACTTTCCTTTTAAAACATTATTAACTCTATTTCAAGGAATGTTTTAAATACTTTCAAGTTTTTTATCTTAAAGCCCTTTTCAACGCAAATAATGCTTGAATAAATAAATAACAATAATAAACTTGAGCACGATCTTCTGACTACAACACAATGAAAACAAAATGCCATTGTCTGAATGACCAACTTCTCCTCCTTAAAACTCAATAATATCATTGATGGGGAGGGGGGGGGGGGGGGGATTTTAATGTTTCAAAAGGAAATCCTATCTAAGAATCTCACTTTTATTCAGTCATAAACTTTCCTTTTAAAACATTATTAACTCTATTTCAAGGAATGTTTTAAATACTTTCAAGTTTTTTATCTTAAAGCCCTTTTCAACGCAAATAATGCTTGAATAAATAAATAACAATAATAAACTTGATCAGAAGCTTCATTTCAATTTACAAAGACAGATGAGGTGGACTTTTTGGGAGTCCACATTGTCAACAAAACTCAAAACAGGGGAAAACCATAAATTTACACATCAACTGTCTTCGTAAATTAAGTTGAAACTCCTACTCAATTTTATAATTGTTATTTTCAACACAAATAAGGTTATTCAAAGAGCAACAAATCTGTTTCAAGGATTGGCTATTTTGCACAGCCTTTCATTGATAAAATGATTTTTTACATTTTGGCCAGAAAACATTTTCCTTCATATATCCATCAAATAAAACCACCCTCAACTTGTCAAAAATTCTTAAACCTCAGTCTTCAAAAATCTACCAAGATCTCATCAACCTACCATCATCAGCTTGGTTTTATTTTAATTCAGTTTTGAGTCTATTCTGAATCATCCATTCTTTACTTCTAAAAGACAGTTGTTTGGTCATATTTCATGAAACTGAATCGCAACTGCTTACTTATCATTGGATAGGATACGGGTCTATCAAAAAGTAATTTCCATGGGTTTTAAATTAAATCCTCAGGCCCAATCCATGATAAATGAGGCTGCAGCTTAAAGAAAACTGCATCCAAACACTAAACCATGGGTGCCAGCAGGAAGAAGTGCTGAAACCTGAAACTAAAATCTTGACATTTTGCCAAACCTGAAAATGTTCCTATTGAAAATAACCGTTTTTTATACCATTATTAAATGATATCACAGCAAACTCAAAACACTGAAACCGGAAGTATTTGACTTCGAGATATCGCGAAACCGGAATTCCGGCATGAACCGGAAAACTGGTACCCATGCACTAAACATGGACGTCACTGTAGTAGTGATAGTAGTAGTAGTAGTAGTAGTAGTAGTAGTAGTAGTAGTAGTAGTAGTAGTAGTAGTAGCAATAGTAGAAGTAGTAGTAGTAATAGTCGTAGTAATAGTAGTAGTAGTAGTAGTAGTAATAGTAGTAGTAGTAGTAGTAGTAATAGTAGTGGTAAAGTAAAACAACTGGTATTATCTTATTATATCAGTGCTGATTGTGACAAAAAGTGAAAAAGGAGGAAAATTATGAACGATTGCCGTAAGCCCCATTTTTACTGCACTGCCCTTGCTTTTAGAGCAATTGAGATGGCATCTATCATGACTACTTTAGTTAACTTCAGGAAAGTGGGAAAGATAACCTTTTTGTTCCACCAGACATCAAATCTCTCATTACCAGTAGATTTGAATGAGGGAAATGTAAATTTATAAAAGGAGGAAATTCCTACTCTGATTTCGAAATCACGGATTTCCGCGGATCAGAGGAAAACCATTAGCACTGATTATAAATTGGCAAATCTGATTTTCTATTCCACTAAGGCTCCAGATCCACCAAACCTTGTATGTAGCAATGACTATCCCGCACAAATCTTTGGGCCTCTTTATCGCTCACAAAGTGCCCAAATTCGCGACAAAATATGGGACGAAACCATTTCGTATATGCTATTTTTAAAAATTAATTACGACGCTGTTTATCGATGAATATGACTGAAAGTTGGCACACAGTTAGAAAAAGGTCATTTTAGATTATGTCAAGCGACAAAAGACAAAACTCGTGCGATTACCAGATGACCGTTAAAAATAGATTTTTACTCTTTGGAGTAAAATATTTCTAAAAATACAGGGCGTAGGTTTTGTCGCTGACAAGGTAATACATTAACATTTCTTCTTTTTGGTTGTAAAATTTCATATGAATATGACGAGTACTTTTCCCGTTTACAAAACACCATCCTAATTTGCTCTTCATTAGTAAAAGACAGAAAGCCATTTTGCCCCCCTACAGCCCGATTCACAATACGAGTTCAAAACGATTTGGCACCAAACTGAGCGGGTCGTGGCAAAGCGCTTTCTGATTGGTTGACCTCGTTTTAAAGTTCATGACTAATCAAAATGTCTGCACTGTCTCGAAGATGGTTTTTGTGTACCTATAAGTTTGATTTTTTTTTTAAATCAATTGTTTCGTCAAAATTTCTTCAAAAACAGAAGCCATACTTTTTAGCACATTGGTTATGGGTTAAACTTCCGGTAAACGAATATGACTGAATCGATACCAGGCAGTAGTTCCTCTCATTATTTTTAAAACAAGCAATTTCTTAAACTTCATATAAACCATTTTCAGTTCTAAAAGTTGGGTAATAATTCTACTTCACTTGATCAAAATAATTAATATTTTGTCAATTTTTTTAGGATTACAATATCCGATTACAAACAATAACAATATGTCAGCTGGTAAATGCCGTGTTCTCTATCCCAAGGTAACAATGGCGTCACATGCACACACACACACACACAAACATACTCACACACATAGATGCGAGTGGACAATCAAACATCACACTCACCCATATCCATGCACAGCACATTCATACCCCCCCCCCCCCTCTTCCACTATCTATGTCTCTCTTTCTCTATCTGACTGTCTCCCCCCCACGCCTCTCTCTCTCTCTCCTATTGTTTCTACACTCAGCAACGACTTACAATCCTACTCAATAGAAACACATCCGTTTATAATTCAAAACATTTGACTTCATTCACTTGCATCAGTGAAACTGCAATATTAAAACCATTTCTAGATTTGGAATTTATTCAGGACCTATTTAGGGCTTGAGAGAGTGAAAGAATAAGATTTACAATGAAAAAAAATTTGACTTAAAAACGCAAAACCCTAATTAGATTTCAGACTTTGGACAGGCTCATCTGCAAATGTATGGAGACGCATTTGGAATGCAAAAATATATATCTCTGTCCAAAAGTAAAAAGTGTCATGGAATTATCTTCCGACGTTAAAAAGGTAATTATCTTAGACAACAGACAATGAGTTCAGTTTTTCTTTCATCAACACTTGAATTTTAAATTCTTTGTTGATCAACCTATCATCCCATTCATTGAATGGGTACCTATGCTTGTATTCTAATAAGACTCACCCAGCTTGAGCCAATGGGCCCCTTTTAATGGAGACCCATGTACATGATTACCCTTTGTTCGGCTATGTGGTCTAGTGGTATGACACTCACCTTCGTATCGAAGGAATTCTTTCCCAACATTAAGAATGGAAAATAGTTAGTTTAAATTTTAAGAAACTGATTGTATTCAAAATAATGAGAAGAACCACTACCCAGTATCTAATCAATGCAAGTACTCCCACCTCATTGTCATACTCGCTAACCAGAAGGGTGACACATAACCCTTGTGCTAAAAATGATGGCATTTGTTTTCGATGGGATTTGACCAAACAATTTGATTTTTCAATAAAATCATCAAGATGTCTAATTAATCTCATAATACATGCAAACCATCTTCATGCCAACTGTAAATGCAGTGCAAAATTTGGTGACGATTGATCCAGTGGTTTTGGAGCCTAAGTATTACAAAAATCAAATTTGCCAACTATATAATAAGATAATGATCTTAAATTCTCAAGTTCAGAATTTATTACAATATATCAGTTAAATAAAAAGTGTCCATTAAAACAACGTAGGTTTACAAATGAAATGCTTCAACAGCTCACTAGATAATTAAACAAAAAATCTTACCGTTACTTTTCTTCTTGTTACTTTCTTTGCTTTGTTATTTTTTGAATCTGCAGTTTTTTTTGAAAGACGCAACATTTCTGAAAAGGAAGGAATTTCATGATAATAATAACTAATAATTGATCCAAATTGCCTTATAAAGCTAATTCGTCATGTGTGATGATAAAATAGTTCATCTTGACAAATGATTCTTGAAACAACCAGTAGACAGTACTCAAAAATTACATTTAACTTGTGTGTATGTGTGTGTGTATGTAGGATGGAAGGGGGAAGATGCATGTTATACTTAAATTTACCAGCAAAGTAGAACTTTCCACAAAAATGGAAGCCATATGAGGAGGATTACCATTTCTATCTGAAGATAATGAAAGAAAATCTGACATTTCAGTCATCATCCCCCATTCAATGACTCACCTTGTTCAGCTTTTCTTTCTTGATGAGTCTGGAACCATTCCCTCCTCTTATCCACTTCCCCATTCTTGTCTTTATCCAACAAATTCTGGGCCTTGTTCATTTTGTTTTCCACAGATCTCAGATGGCTCTCCTCTTTCTCCTGAACTTGAATGCTTTTGATGTCATCCTCAACCTCAGCAATCTTCTCAGAATAGCGGGAAATCACCTCTGGTCATGAGAAAGAGTTATCATTGAATTCCACGACAAATTACATCACATTCTTAAAGGAGTTGACGCAATTTCATTAATTACTATTTGCAAACATTTTAAAAAGTTTTCAGGTCATGAGTTGTATAGATAGTATGCACTTGGCTAAGAAGCTCACAACATTGCCATTCAGAAGTATAACGGACCAACACACAAAACTATGTGTAACCTTGAACATTTATAGTCTGGTTAATACGGTTGAGTGAGAATAACTCACAAAAGCGGATGGCAAAATACAATAACAAAGGCTTGAGTGATGTCATCTTCATTCTATCAATAAAATAAAAGTGTCCCTTATCAGGTGGAAATTTATAGTTTTATTTAACATCTTCAGTGATTTTTTTTAAGGGAAAGGGGGGAAGAGATTCAATCAGACTAGTCATTCATATTGCCCTGCCTTTTGATTTCATTTCGACTGGAAGACCATTATTTTTGCAGAAGATAAGATGTGTAAGATATCAAATATGACATGGCTATGCGATGACAGAAAAAAAATTTAAAAAATCAATTCATTATTATATTCATGTGGACATGAAAATGTTTAGGTAAGAAAATAAATTTTTAGCAGTAGCTCATCATATAATATACAATGTCAGACTCAGTGTCAAGTATAAAATTCAACATGAAGAATTTAACCTAAATGGCACTTTAATATGTATCCAGTTTTTATACCTTCCCTACTATGGACAGAAACGCTATGCTTACAAATCAATAAAACAAAATTTAATTTATATCTAGATTCACTAGATGTGACCAGCATTGGAAATAGTTGTTTGCAAACCCTCAACTGCCAGCTTGCTAATTAACTTTTGTGGTGTTGACCTCATGAAGTCAAGAGAAGGACTCAAGATAGTTACTATGTTTGAAAACACTTCTTTGGGAGTGGTAGATGGCGTCGATTGGAGAGTGCCCCTCTCAGGCGTGCTGCAACAGTCGGGTCATGAGTTCAACTCCCAATTGCCGCAAAAGAAAATTTTCTCTTTTGTCTTCTGGCACTTCTCTAATCACTTCATTTCTTAATATTATCAACTTTGCATGAAATTAAGAAACTATTTATAAAAAAGGCATGAGGAGATTTCACTATATCAGAGTGTCAAAGGGAAACAGGAGCCTTAATTAAAGGAGAAAAATTTGATACTTATTGAAGTCTCAAGAATCTAGAAACATGATGATGCATGAAATGAAAACCATATATTATCACAAACCAATTTACCATGAGAGATAACTCTTGTCTTGAGTGATGTTTTAGCTTCTTTAACTACTTCCTTCAGGACTTTTCGTTCTCTTTCTCCAACCAATGTCACTGATCTGTCAAAAGCCACAAAACCATAAAGCCATATAAAGATGCAAAGACATTAAGTATGGTTAAAAAAAATTAAGAAAGTATTTTGCATTCTGATATCAAATGTAAAGGTAAATATTTCAAAAACAAGGTTACATCAACACCTATCCCTATCATGAATTGTGTCACAAACATATGCACACGTTAATGGAAGTCCTTCAAACCAAAACAGACCACCTACTTAATGAATAATGAACCTTTTAACATTTAGACATTTAATGGAATGGCATTTTACTACATTACAAATTTAACATAATTTTTACAAAAATTCAGAATTTATATATTAGAACAAATCTTTAATTATTTGTGCATTGGACAACAGTCAGCAGGACTACCAATAAAGATTCGAGAAGAGTATGCCAGAGACAACTCAATTAAAATACTTAGGAATAACTGTACAAGGAGATGGATGCAATGAGATGGAGGTTAAGAAGAGGATACAGGCGGCTGGAATAATTGGAGGAAGGTAACTGGAGTTATATATGTATGACAAACGAATTTCTGCAAAGTTGAAGGTAAAAGTACATACATCTGTTGTAAGACAAGCAATGTTGTATGGATTGGAGACATCAGCTATGACAAGGAAACAAGATAAAGAAGTTGAGGTGGCAGACATGAGGATATTGAGATGGTCACTTTGCTGGACAAGAAAAGTTTTAATAAGAAATGAACAGAATTCGAAGGTTGACTGAAGTGAAGAATGTGTCGATAAAGATGAGAGAAGATAGATTGAAATGGTTTGGACATGTTAAGAGATGAGAGAGAGAGTACGTGGGAAAGAATTAGTTTAACATTAGGATGTAAAATTAAGAGAATAATATACTGTAGGCAGTAACAAGCACAATCCAAAAACTTGTCACCACAGATGGCAATGAACACAGATCATGATTCTATTCTTACCTTCCGCTTTTTCCAGCTCTGGCTGTTCGTCCAACTCGATGGATGTAATGGTTGACAGTGCTAGGCATTGTGAAATTGATAACCTACGCGGAGGTGAATCAATAGACGAATAAATAGGAGTACTCAGTCATAAAGAGTGATCTTTAAAAAATATTTTTTTAAAAAGTATTGTAAAGATGTTTATTTCATTGTAAATCTCTATGTCTATCAAACTGATTAATGGAAACCTAGTCATTTACACAAAAGAGTGGGGAAAAAATATATGCCTGTTGGTGGTTTAAATATGTGGATAAAAGAGTGTGGTATACATGGGAGTGTTCATTCATCTTACAATAATTCTAATAAATTGAGAGAGTTCATCTAAGATAGATGTTGAGTCAAAGAAATTATTTGTCTGCGGAAAGCAATTTTGAGATTCTTTTCCAGTTAGGGACTTACATGAACCATTTTCACAAAAAAAAATTGTGATTTACAAAATGGATATTTTCAACACTCAAAATACTTGAGCTTTTATATAGTGCAAAATCCACTAAATATGCTCAAAGCGCTTTACAAAGGGTCCCCGACCAACAGCATTATGTAGAACGAGATATGACGCCAATTAGATGATATTACAATTTTTTCAGATAGAGACAACGCTGTTAACAGCCAGGTACTCATTTTACACATGAGTACAGTGAAAGAATGTGAGTAAAGAGCCTTTTCCAAAGATTCAACTATGTGCCGAGCAAAGCTCAAACCTAAGACCCTCCGATCCGAAATCGAGTGTCATACCACAAGATCACATAATCATAAGGAAATTAACTTAAAAATCATCCTTGACAATATCAACAATAATTTAAGTACTGTTTCAACAGGTAGCCTAGACACATCATGCAGGATGTAATGCTTACTGTTTTAACTCCCTCAATATCCAAACCACGGGCTGCCAAGTCAGTGGCCAACAATACATCCACTAAACCATCTTTGAATTTCTTTAATGTCTCCAAACGCTGGAAGAAAATATTTTAGCAGGGATGAAGGTATGAAGCCATAATTATTTAAACTATTGTAAAAGTAACAGAATCACCAAAGAAAAAAAATTATCTTACAAAGGTTATTTGCTCTCATGGGTTAAATAGTAATTGGACTCCCCAGTATAAAGGGTGTGGTGGGATAGTCATAAGCTGATAAACTAACGTTTGATCGTAGTTAAAGTATACTTTTTAAAAAATAAATAAATAGGAATAGATCAAGGAGTCAAGGAGTCATCTATCCATGTGTCAGGTCTAGGTCCCATCAAGATATGAGCACAGGATACCCAGCAATGTGGGGACACTCATAAGTTATAGTAATAAAAATAAACTATAAAGAGATGATCACAAAGAAAAAAAAATATCACCCCTCACAAAAATACAAATGAATCTGAACATTTCTCTGGTACATAATGAAATGAAAATTACATTCCTGATTCCATATTGTTTGCTGGGAGATTTAATGGAGCATTGTTACGTGCATTCTGCATGATTAAATATCTGGGAAATGTATAGAAATGTTCATATCTATTTTTATTTCGAATTATTTTTGCTCCCTCTCACCAGCTATTTATTCTCTATGGGTGCTATCTTTGCTCATCTTTACTTCCTTTTTTTCTTAACATCTTCAATATGCATCCTGTTCCACCTTCCTTTTTGGCTCCCTTTATGTCAGTTCAACCAAAAAGCATATGTTTCTATATTCTATGACCTACCTGTGGCTGTGACAGGTTTCCATGGAGTTCACCAACATTGATTCCTAGCAAACCCAACAAGATATGCATTCGATGTGCCTGGATCTTGGTCTGAATAAACACCATGCACCTGTCTCGAAAATTACGACTGACCAATGCTGAAAAATAATTAGATGACAAAATTCAGTTTCGTTCAATATTTGTTTTCAATCTTGTGAAAACCTTATCAATGTTTTGCAAAATGCTTATAATAAATGGCAGTGAAAATTTCATATACATACCTGCCAACCCATAGTGAAAAAAAATAGGATGCTTCTTTAAAAAAAATAGGAGTTTAGGGAAAAAAATAGGGGTAAGTAATGTTAAGAGGGAAAAAAAACTTACCCTAGGCGTATATGAGTCACCAAAACTTTGTCATATATGAAATATGACAAAGTTTTGGTGACTCATATAAATTAAACTGAATACAATGTGTGCAATCCATTCCATCATCTCATAAAACTGGAGTTTATTCAATTTTTCTAGCATCACACAGACAGCAACAATTATTAGCTACTCTTTGGATAGGACTCTTGTCATCTTAAAGTAATTTCTGCTAGAGCCATTTGGCCCAGCTACCAAACAACTGCTGGAAGAATAGAACAAACTTTACAAAATGACCATTCCTTTAAGGCAACATTCAAAATGCCTAGTACCTGGCTTGAATTTGAACTTGCAGGTCCATAATGCACTTATCCAGTAAAATGCTATATGAATTTTGGCAGTCACAAGTGCAATCATAATCATCATTACCATCATTCTCATTACCCATGTGACAAGTTCGAAGTTAAAAAATGAATAGGTCAGAATAATGAGGATTTATAGAAAACAAAAATGTTGTCATCAATCCAAATCATCAGCCAAGAAAAATATTTCAATTATGATTTGATTTTTGTATTAAAAATATTTTAAAGAATTTTTTTTTATTTCCATTAATAGCTCAGATTGGAAGGCTGTAGTTAATTATCTGTTTATTTTTTATTAAAACAAAAAAAACTCAAAGAAACCCAGCAACAACAACATAACAGAAAAAAAAACCCAAAAAAACAAAAGCAAACCTGCCACAATGGCCTCCCGATCTCCTTCCCTATTGGGTCGTATTCGGATGAACTCTTGCCTCAACCCCAAGGCCACGTCAGTGTTAGAATTTACAAAAACTTTGACAGGGTCTTTTAATGAAACGGCAACAAGATCTTTCACCTTAGAGAAAAATAAATAAAGTGATTAAATGAATGAATACAAATGAATAGTTGTATCAATAAATGAATTATGAAAGAATTAATGAATTTAAGACCTTTAAACAGACTTGCCATCAATCAGGCACTGTCTGACTTCATTTTTCCATATTCAGGGGTCCCAGTCAAATTTTCAAGACCCCCAAATTTTTTAAAGACCTCTAGCTGCAGACAAATCAGCTTTCCCAATCGACAACAAATGGGTGTCACACTAAAATAATAAAGAATTGCAATATAGATATTTGGATTTCTCAGGCAATACTGATTTACAAGTGAGCCAACACCAAACATATCTATTTAAGTAATGGTTTGTACAAACTACAAAATTATCTTTAAAGTACAAACAACAAAATTATCTTTAAATCCTTTGCAGCTTTCGTTGTTTATGTCAACAATAATTATTCAGCTGATCTCCTTAAATGATTCCATAAGAGTCTTGAGTAGGCCTAATACTAATGTATAAAAAGTTTGTTGACACATAGTTATTATATTATGAACCATAATCACTCACTCATGAAGGCCAAGCGCTAAATTGTTCGGATTTTCTTTGTTTTTAAAGGTTTTATGGCGTTTGCAACACATTAAGGTCATATCAGCGTCAGTAAAAAGGAGGAGCTGGGGTAGTCAAAAACATTCAGATTTACATAAAATAGGGAACATATGTAGATTCCAAGAGAATACCATCAGTGTACTTAGTTTGAGATCACCTAAAAGTCTAATCCAGACACCAGCACAACAAAAAACAAAAAAATCTGACCAAGTTGGTGATAAAAACGACCCCGGACCATGAATTTCCAACTCATTTCGACCAAAGGGTCAAATTTCTGACTTTATCCGACCTCGCTGGACACCCTGTATATTCCATGCTACATGAAAATCCTCAAAACAGTATGAAAAGTATTAGTGAAAAAAGGGTGTCATATATACAAGAAACATCTAATAAAGAAATAGTTTAAAAATCAACCAAAGCTGGCTATCACAAACTGGCACATTTGTACTTCTACCAGAAATTTCCCGACTTTTCCCTAACTTCCTGGGAACCCTGCACGTTATACAACAAAACAGAATTTATTTTTTTTTCATATTTTCAACAAAACATAAAAAAATATGAATAAAAAATAAATTATTCATCTGTTCTTTGGATAGAGGTTCATGCTCAATAAAATAAAAATATTTACAGCACAAATCTTTGATGTAATTTGAAGCAAAATTTTGATGTATTAATCTTTCCCACTGAAATTAAACCACTGGTTCTATAGCATTTGCAATTTTGAACTGCACAGATCATTACTATCAAGTTTTGAGGGAGGATAGAAACAAATTGAACACAAGAAATAGATATTCTATTAACATTTTTCAATCAGTTAAAAAAACTCTTTAGATATAAATAATTCACAAAGTATGACGTGGGGTCTAAAAAACTCATTGAGTGCCGCAAGTAAAATCAATCTGTAGTTTTGTCATTAGAATTGGCAGTTCTGCGCCTCTCTTTTTTCCCCTCCACTTACCATCTCAGACATTGTGGCTGAAAAAAGCATAGTCTGCCTCTGACGAGCACACATACGAATAACCTCCTTCATCTGCTCTGCAAAATATTCATCTAACATTCTGAAAATAAAAATCAGTTTGAAAAACGAATACATGAGTGACACAGAGGAGAGCGTGACCTAGTTCTTCACCAACACCTTTTAATAGATCTTTCTTAACTATCTTAAAAGAGAAAAAAAAAATATAAATAAATAAACATGAACAATCATACTGTGCATTCGCTCATTTATTTCCCCAACAGTCCTTATAGAATCACATTTCCATTTTCTAATAACACAACTCAGTCAATGCCCATAGGCCAGTACTAATTCACCCCTGAGTTGAGTGTAAAATATTTGTAAAATGGCTTACCCTAGGACACAAAGTCAGGGCCAGAGTCTTCCAATTATTGCCATCCATCATGATTTTGTTACGAGATAAAACTAACACCATGTAATATATAAACACATTCTAAGAACACTGAAAGACAGATATTCAATGACTCATATAATTTATAAGTATTAACATTAAAAAAAAAACAATCATAACATCAACCAAATTCCCTTGTCCCAACCTGTCTGCCTCGTCCAACACTAAAATCTCCACACTATGCAGGGTAAAGCTGGGACTGTTGTGTAGATGATCAATCAGACGTCCAGGTGTGGCAATCACTATGTCTGGACCCAATCGTAACATCGCTTCTTGTGCCTTCAAGTCAAGACCACCTAAAAAAAAACCAGAGAGAGAGAAGAATTTTCAGCTTTCACCGATAAGAAATAAGTAGTCCTTCACCACAATGAGCCCCCCGTAAAGCTGGTGTTTACCCCGTTTTCTGTAGCATTGAATGGACAGTAACAATTGCTTGCTACACTTTAGATAGTAGTACAAAGCATATTGTCTCTTGCCCTGCTTTATAGATCCTGCATGCAGTATATGGGTAAGTAAGTATTCATTGAATTTGAATTACCTTGATGGAAGACATCCCTTGTTCAGTTGATCAATTAGGTATGGGGGTTTGGGCGTTTTTATTATATTTTTGTAATTTAAAACAATAAAGACATGGTGGGTCCATTGAAAAAAAAATATAAATAAATAAAATAAAATAACAGGGATTATGTGAATATAACCCTTGACGGTTCCTGTACTAAAAGTAGGAATTTCTCGGACGGTGGTGCAAGTTTGATATCAAATGATGCAGTTTGAGCCTTTTGAGCTTTTATATGGGCAATATGCACCAAACATGCTCAAAGCGCTTTACAAGGGGTCCCTGACCAACAGCAACACATAACAGGTAGAACGAGACATACACCTGTTAGGCGATATTACAATTATTTTTTCGACATAGACAACGCTGTTAACGGCCAGGTACTCATTTTACACCTGAGTATGGTGAGAGAATGTGAGTAAAGAGTCTTTTCCAAGGACTCAACTATGCACCGAGGGAGGCTCGAACCCAGGACCTTCCAATCCGAGAGTGAGAGTCATACCACAAGACCACATAGCTGCATATTAAGGAATAAAACAGATTTTGCTTCAAATAAACCCCTAAAACTAATACTCTTCAGAAATTTCAAGAAACAAATATAGACAACAAATTAACATCTTGGTATCAGGATCTCATCACTTGTTTAAAATGGCACTCATAATATCTTAAGGTCAAACCTTCCAGTTGATCATTATTACTTTAATCCATTTGAGAAGAAAACAAACAGAGAACGGTGAAAAGTGTTTGGTTTAAAATAAAAATGTCTTAACCAGACCAAATGTTCAGACAACTTTTTCAATTATTCCTTTACAAGTGGGTTAAATATTTGTCCTAACTTAACATCCAATGTTACGGTTTTCATCAATTGAACAGCTTCAGATTTTTTTTTAAAAGCCAGCTTAACAACTCTGTTAAATAAGAACAGTGGATCTATTAAAGAAAGCTGACTGCACTAGCATTGATAGCCAAATAAAAAGAAGAAGATGGCGTTGGCTGGGTCATGTGGCCAGAATGGAAAAAGGGTCACTTCCCAAGACAGCCTTGTACTGGACAGCAGATGGGAAGAGAAAGCGGGGAAGACCCAAAGAAACCTGGCGAAGGACCATGGAGAAAGAATTAAAGGAAGCAGGCCTGTCCTGGAATACAGCCACCGCAAAAGCAGCCGATCGCAAAAAATGGAGATGTCTGGTGGATGCCCTATGTGCCTCAAGGCCCGAAGAGGATTAAGTAAGTAAGTTAACAACTCTGTTACTGCTCTCTCTCTCCCCCTCCCCCTCCCCCCCTCTGTGTGTGTGTGTGTGTGTGTGTGTGTGTGAGTGTGTGTGTGTGTGTGTGTATGTGTGTAAAAACAGTTCAGTCTAACATTATGGCTAATGAGAGATTTATGACGTGAAAGATGCTAAAAGTTTAATACTCACCCACAGCCAGACAAATGTCGATATTAATGTGTTGAGCCAACTGTCTTGCCACAGTGTGGACTTGTACAGCCAATTCTCTGGTAGGCAGGAGAATTAGAACTCTGGTGGCTGCAGCTGCTTTGGGTCTGAATAAAAGACGTTCCAAGATAGGAAGCATGAAGGCCACAGTTTTACCTGGAATTTAAATAATAAAGTAAAATTTTAAAATTCAGTGTTTAGAGAAAATTATATAACCAGAGCCATTTCTTATTACAATTATTTTTTCCTAAGAGAGAAATCCAGTATATCAATAGAGTACAAAAATATCTGATTTTTCTTTTTGTATATAAATGGAAACTAAGAAAAGTAGAATAGCTTCCAACACTTCAGGAATGATGACGACTTATAATCTATAGTATAATACCAAGTGTGGATCTACCTGAGCCAGTGACAGCACAAGCACAAACGTCCTTTCCCATCAGGGCTACAGGAATACAGGCTGCTTGAATTGGGGTTGGTTTGACAAAGTTCATTGAAGACAAACCCTGTGTGAGAAAGAATGACAACATAGTGTGAATCGGTCAATAGATTTTAATTCCATATAAACTTGATTCATTTTCTTTCATCAACATTTATGTGGGCGGCTGGCTCTGCGATACGGTCTTTGTTTCATACCCAAAAGGTACCGAGTTCAACTACCCGCCTCGTGGTATGGCCTTCAGAAAGTCATCTCGCCCTAGCTCGCTTTGCGGCACGGCACTGCAACTGACGCCTGGGTTATTCCAGTCTTCCCTCGGAATAAACCCTAAAGACAAATTTCCTCTTGGGGATGAATAAAGGGAATTTTATTTTTATTTTATTTTTTCTTCTTTCCCCTCATGATGTCTTTTTGCCTGAAGGTTAACAAGATGTAGGAACGCTGTGGTTTTCCCAAGCTCTTGCTGAGATCCATAGAGCTTCGACTTTAGTGTAGTCTTCTCAGGCCAAAAGGTCGCCCTTTACTCATTGTACATTGTGCAAAACATGTGTGGCATCCTGCTTCCCCTCTCCACATGCACAAATGTCTTGTTTCTCCAATATTAAATGCTTTCAACATGTGGTGTAGGAGAAGTCCGAAAATGACAACTTGATCTTGTCTTTTGAGATGTGCTTGTAACCAATTAAACACTAACTCACACCAGAGTCCAGTGGGATGACATATATAGATATGAATAAATTTTCTTACTTAAAAGTCATGTGACTAAATAGTCTTATTGTTGCTTGATGTGTTGACAGTGAAATCCTTGAATCATTTCAATTCTTGACTTCCAAATCGCTCTGAGTGAATAAAACCATGACTTTTCAGTGACATATTCACCCCATCAAGCATTTTACTCAGGATCATGTTCTTTGAACCACTCTCATATGTCAATATTTCAAAATTTAACCAAAAAAATTTAATCAAAACGACGAAAAATGACAATATAAACAATCTGTGATCTACCTTGAGAAGAGGTCTTGATAAATTCATGTCTTGAAACAAAAGTTTATCATCATATGAGTCTATGCTCTCAGAGAAGTCCACTTTCTCGGGCTAAATAGGAAGAATAGAATTAAAACATTATATCAATAGATGTAAAAAAGAAAGCGGCATCGCTTCAGAACCAACACCCACCTGAGGTACAACACTTTGGTTTTGTGCTACGATGTAAAAAAATGGACCTGTAGATTTTTCAGGGACTGTAAAGTGTGTTAATGAGGTTTTAAAAAGTGGCCTTAAATATATGTCCAAATTATTTTTAAAAACAAACTTTATCCATAAATTATTTTTTATCTGATTTTCAATACTCAGACTCTTTTTCATTTTTATCCAAATCTATTTCAAATCAGTCTCTGTTTATATATTTGAAAACCTGTTCTTTGTTTTTCACTTTCACATTGTAATTCATCAGTCATACTTTCATCTAATAAAAATTATATACCTCTTCCTCTTTCTTTTTCTTCCCTCTTTTGAGTTTATTTCTGACAGTGTCTGGAGAATAGAAAAAGCACTGTGAATCATTTTAAAATGTAGAAACTCTTTAATATTCCATCTTTAAATTTAATCCAAACTATCACTTTATGCATAGTTCTATTGGAAGAAAACCAAAATATTCAATCATAAACAGAGAATATCATAATGCTGACAGCAATATGCAATGAAAAAATAGGCAAATTATGGATAAAGACTTTTCCTTATCTTAAAACAAAAAAGAAACACTTCAAATAAAAATAACTTATCTCTATTTCAACTTTCAAAATTATAAAGTATCACCAAACTTGATCATATCCATTGACGTAATTAAAAAATACATAGAGGACCTTTCATTTACCTTGTTGCATTTCCTCTTCGTCGGTCTCCTCATCCTCTTCATCATCCTCATCAACACTCATGTCTTCTTCCTCCCCTTTCTCATTCTGGTTCTGATGATGGACAAAATCAGTTAACAGGCTAGATTTCAACAAATTAAAACCATTACATCATGATGTTGCAGTGATGGAGCACTTATGACGTGACTTAAATTTGGTCTGAGTTATTGAGTCATAATAGTTAATGGTGTTTTGCTTTATCTAAGTGTTAAAATTTCTCTTCCTGTAATACAGTCCACTCTGGATAATCGCAACTCGGTTAATCGCAACATTCCTTAAGAAACAGAATTAATTCTATATAAAAGTCACTGGTTAATTGCAACAAACTTCGGTTAATCGCAACAAATTTTCAACCTCAAAAAGTGGCAAATTCAAGAAATCAATCAAACAAAATCTCATGATTAAATTTCGTCATGGGTTAAATCATGACAGATTGAAGAATCGAGAGTAGGGTTTAATGCTAAAGTAGTGTGTCACCACTCTATTAGACTCGAAAGGGCTGGTCATTGCAGACACCTGTGTCCATTAGATAGGACGGCTTGGCATAGTCTAGACAACAGGTAGACAATGACAGTTGTAAAGAGAAACTGAGTGACATCCTTTGTTTTGGGATTGACAGCTGTGCATATGGGTTTGGTGAGAGCTTATTGTCTCTCATCACGGCTAATCTCTTTGACTTGTACGGATGTTGAGAACAAAAGAGTGAAAGTTAAACCAAACAAATTAAGATTTCGGCTTGCATCAAAGCTGCTTTTGCTTGGTTTTTATTTTAATCAAATTGCTCAGTCTGTGGCGTACTAAGAACAATGTTTACAACAACTGGCTTGAGTTTACCATATATGGTATGAAACTGGTCAGTGAACAAATCAAAATTGTTATAACAGGCGGTGATGAAAACAGTATCCCATCATTTTATCTGAAATCGACCAAAGATAGCGTAGCCATGGACGGTCCCAAGATAGTGTGAACTCAGAAGCAAAAGTTGCAATAGTGGACAGGAAACTCAACTTCGGATAATCGCAACAATTTCGCTGATCCCAAGGTGTTGCGATTATCTGGAGTGGACTGTATCTGATTTAATATTTAACCATTGTTGAGAAAAGAGAAAAAAAAGAAAAGAAAAAGAATTTATTATATATATATTATATATATATATATATATATATTATATATATATATATATATATATATATATATATATATATATATATATATATATATATATATATATATATATATACAGTAAAATTACTTTAAACCGAAAGAAGCTAAACCGAAAAATACCTTAAACCGCAGAGAATTTAATAAATTGTACTAGTTTCTTCATTTTCTTTTTACTAATTCTTACGATGAACCGAAATATTTCTAAGCAGGACTTTCTTTAAACTGAAACAACTTGAGAGCACCTTCCCTTTTTCTCTCTATATTTTTCTTCAAAAATTCGGGAAGGAGGCCACACGTAATAATGCCTTCATAATAACTTCAATAACTGAACTTGGGCTTGGCCAACACCACAGTCGCACAGACTGGAAAAGGAAGACAGCGGGTGACTGGCAGGCGAAAAATGAGGAAAGAGGGAGAGTTGGGGTGTAGAATCACGCAAGTGAGATTTTCTCGCTCGTGTGTTGATGCTTTGGAACTGACTGGATTTTCAACACAACGATAAGGAGGGGTGGGGGGGGGGGGGGGGGGGGGGGGGGGGAAGGGTAGACAACTTACCATTGAAATGCCATTTCATTTCCACTTTGTTTAAATGTGTGTGTGAGGGGGGGGGGGGGGAGGTTCTATGTAATGGCTTTTCAACAAAAGAGAGATGTGTAGTAGACAGCTTAGCATTGACACGCCTTTTCATTTCCATTTCACTTCACCTCTGAGTAGCTGCGCGTCATTCATTATCAATTATCGCACAAGAACTTTCGATCTTATTTTAGCTTTGCATTTTACTAAAAGATGTCTAAACTAAAAGAAAGCACTGTGCTTACACGTTTGAGTTTAAAATCAAAATACTATGTGAAGTCGAAAAAAAAAGTTGATCAAGACGGAGATATGTAAAATACACGGCATCCCGAACTCAACTCTTTCAACAATTTTGAATTGAAAACGAAAACCGCCAAAAATATTTTTAAAACACACCAAAAAAAATAAATCAAAAAAATTAATGGTTACGAAGACAGCATTTATTCAACAACTCCATTTAACGGGAAACCCATGATACGATTAAATGAGCAAATTCCTTAAATACAGTCCAGTCCAGATAATTCGAAATCTGATTAACCGAATTTCTTAAGAAAATACGATGTAATGAATTATTTTCTTCTTTTTCTATATAAAATATTCATGGTTAATTCGAATTCGAACAGTCGTTATTCTCTTTATTCGAAGTGCAAGTGCTTGCCCATCACTAAAAAAAAAAACTCTGGAAGGTCATAACGAACTGCCGGTTCTCCGTATCCACCATCCCACGCGTTTTAATGACTGAGCTGACTAATAATAATAACTAGATCCCTGAGGCATGTAATGGCGTGTTGTTCCCTCTCCGTCCCACCCGCCCTCTCTCTTCTTTCTCCAAATTGACCAGCTGTCTCGCGTCATCCCTCTCTCCTTCTCGCGCTCTCATCACTAAGACTAACTTATGGTCTGCTGGCCGCTGGCTAACAAAGGGGGTTGGTTATAAATAGATCTAACACACAGTGATAACCACAAGCTGACCAATACACGGCACGAACAATCATAGGTCACACCCCACTCCACGCGTTTCTCTTTCTCTTCTGTGCTGTCTTTCTTTATTGATCGATGGATTTAGATCTAGAAGTAGAGAGGGCCTACACAGCATGCAGTGTTAACTACTACTCTGTGCTATTGTGTAGCTTGTAAGTAAAGATCTTATTCATAAAATATATGATGAGTTGAAAAATTAAGATCTCACCAAAAAAAATCGCAATGTAAAAAAAAACAACAAAACAATAAAAATAAAACATCAATCTAATCAGTGTACCGTAAGTGTAAATGGTAAGAGGGAAACCCCCTTTTGTCAGGGGAGGTAACTGAGTAATATAACCCTGATACCTGGAGTCAGGTTTAGTTATTTCCCTTGTTTGGAGACAAATCGAATTCTGATAAATAGAAGTCATTTGCTTTTCCCACCCAATTCGAATTATCAGGACTGCACTGTATTTACTACCCTTGAAAAACATTGCAAAACGGGAACTTGCTTTAAACCAAAATGTCTTTAAACCGAAATGGTTTAGAAGGTCCCCAAAATTTCGGTTTAAAGTAATTCTACTGTATATATGGCAGTTGGGGATCTCTGAGGGGCTTGACAGGGTTTTCCTGTATAAATTCACATAAATGTGGAGATCCCAATAGCTCCCCATTAGAGCACCTATCACAAACCAATAGTGGTAAAAAAAATTTCCACTGATACCCCCTCCCATGTCCACCTGTCTGTGATTGGTTTATTGGATATGTTGGAAAGTACTTTGCAAAAGACAAACATTCTATCCACTGTCTGTTTAATGCTACATAAACTAGGATAAGCTTCCGCTCCAGGAGTCATATGTCTCTGAATTCCAATCCAACAATAAACCAGAGCTGCCAACCCACAATGCCAGTAAAGCAGGATTAGACTTCAAAAATCATGATTAGTTCCCCCAAAGCAAACAGCACAAAAACATATCCGTCTAATCTTGTCATTAAAATAATAAGACATTAATTTCAGAACTGTTTTATAACTGGAGTTCAATAGACACTTTAAAATGCTTGGATTGGACATAATACATGTGGCGACACCACTATATCATCAGGACTGAAATTTTTTTTATGAAAAATGGGTATGAGAAATTCTATCAAGATTTATTTAATTTAAAACCAAAAAAAAAAAAAGCTGAGAAAAATTGCAGATAATAAGGAAGTAAACCTCTAAACTGATAGAAATTCCTATCTACATAAGGGTTGAAAAGAGATTTACCTTTGATTGTTTCCTGGCCCTCCGAGCTTTGGAAATTTTCTCATCTAGTGTCGAATGCTTTGTGTCATCTGATTTCACCTTGATTTCAAATGGATTTATGGTTGATTTCTGTGGTGCGAAGATTAAAACAATGATATTGTGAAATGTTGCATCAGTGTTAAAGTTGAAGTCTACACTTTTAAACAGTCCGTTTCATTGCCATACTTGAAAATTTCAAAATCAGTAACCAACTCAAAATTCATCAGTAATAAAAGGTAAAACTTCAGTAATACTAAAGTACACTATAAAAAATGCTACTTACAAACTGTTTATACGTAAAATAGACTTTGTTGTTGATGGCCGCCATTACCAGTTAGTGGTCGACTTCGCCATCACAGGCGTGGAACTGAGCAGTACTATTTATAACTTTAAAAAGGAAATTTTATGAGACTTTTTTTCTCCTTCAATTTGCGGCAACTTAATTTTTTAAAAATATTTTCTCTAACACTGCGACAACATTGCTAGAAAACAGTAAGGGCTGCCTGAAGCCGGTGATCGTAAAATACTAACGAAAGAGTGAAAATGGAAAGGCTTCGTATAGGAACAAAACAGACAATGGACGTTTCAGGTACAAACCCTTCGTCAGCACAACA
This sequence comes from Berghia stephanieae, assembly GCF_034508935.2. Classification (NCBI taxonomy): domain Eukaryota; kingdom Metazoa; phylum Mollusca; class Gastropoda; order Nudibranchia; family Aeolidiidae; genus Berghia; species Berghia stephanieae. The sequence continues at coordinate 42,968,237 of NC_088366.1, forward strand.
ATACACAAATAAACGTGGAAAACAAATAAAATATAATGAAAAATAACTTGTATCGTCTGTACTCAATGGTGGTTGCAGTATGAATGAAATGTTAGCGTGGCGTGGGTAGAGGATAGGGTGCCCCAGGGGGGTGATCTAATTGATAAGCAAAGGTCAGCGTCAGGGAACAGAACTTTCCAGACTATAATGGAAGATAAAAGACATATTGGTAGTAGTAGTAGTAGTAGTACTGGTAGTAGCAGTAGTAGTAGTAGTAGTAGTAGTAGTAGTAGTAGTAGTAGTAGTAGTAGTAGTAGTAGTAGTGGTAGTAGTAGTAGTAGTAGTAGTAGTGTAGTAGTAGTAGTAGTGGTAGTAGCAGTAGTAGTAGTAGTAGTAGTAGTAGTAGTAGTAGTAGTAGTAGTAGTAGTAGTAGTAGTAGTAGTAGTGTAGTAGTAGTAGTAGTAGTAGTAGTAGTAGAAAGCTGTAGTGAAACAGTAGGGGGCAGTGGAGGGGGCGAGGTGAAAGGGTCACGGCGGAGGTGGGGGGGGGGGGGGTTGTTGGATGAGCGAAGGTCGAATCTTCGCGAAGGAAATACGAATGATCGGGTGGCGATGCGATAGTAAAGTGGAATACACCGATAAATAGATAGATAGATAGATAGATAGATAGATGGATCGATAGATAGATAGGTAGATAGATAGAAAAGAGGGGAGAGAAGAGAGAGTGAGAAAAAAAAAAAAAACGACAAACAAACAAAACAACAAAACAACTACTACTACAACTACTACTACTACTACTACTACTACTACCAATATGTCTTTTATCTTCCATTACAGTCTGGAAAGTTCTGTTCCCTGACGCTGACCTTTGCTTATCAATTAGATCACCCCCCTGGGCCACCCTATCCTCTACCCACGCCACGCTAACATTTCATTCATACTGCAACCACCATTGAGTACAGACGATACAAGTTATTTTTCATTATATTTTATTTGTTTTCCACGTTTATTTGTGTATTGTTGTGCTGACGAAGGGTTTGTACCCGAAACGTCCATTGTCTGTTTTGTTCCCATACGAAGCCCGACAACATTGCTGTGAAATAAAAATCCGTAAGATTTCTTCCATTCCGTAAGTACATAATTGTCATCAAAATTCTGTAACAATTACGGATGATTCGCAAAAGTAGGATATGCATTACTACACACTTAGAGATATTGACTTGATGTGTCAGAAGGATGATTTTGCTGGCAACAGACATTTCTCGATGAGAGAGGTCCCACCGTAATCATTATGGCTATAAGTTTTCGACATTCTTATAGTTTTTAAACTCAACTGGAGAGAGAAGTAACAAACAAAGGACATAAACTGGGGATATTGTGACCATGACAACCATGCGCATTCCCTTTGTAGAACAGCTAAATTGACAACAAAACAGTATTTCCAGGAAGAATGCAATCTTTCCTTTAATTAAGAATGCAAGCTTTCGTTAAATTATGATCTAAAATGAGAGAAGGATGGGACATTACCAGATTCATTAAGTTCCCAGGTCACAAGAGGATTTTCAATTTGTTTTTAGTTATTGGGGGGGCAAAGTGGCCGAGTAGTTAAGGCATTGAACTATGACCTGGAAGGTCCCAGGTTCGAGCCCCGCTTCAGGCACTTTCGTTTTTTCTTTGAGCAAGATTATTAACCCCCAATTTGCTCACTTGGACAGCATGGGTGATTCCTGTTGACATCAGACATATTGTTTGATGAATTATTTATATTCCTTCGTGGAATGCCCAGGCGACAATATCTTATGATGTTGTGGCGGTAGGGCATTATTTTTTTTGTTAGTTATTGGCTAAACTAACATCAAGAAAGAAAAGATATGAATAATTGGCATGACTGAATGAATATACATAAATAAAGGAAATCAATATTTATAAGTTAAGGGATATTTGTTGCTGATGAAGTAAACAAGTCCAACAGTCATGAGTTTGCAAAGTAGGGAGTAAAATATTTCAGGGTTGAATGGTTGACTGATAATATCTGCACCTTCTTTTCCAGGTTGCCCAAAATATTACATTATCATTGCAGAGGTACAATGAACACATACAACTCACCGACTTATCTGAGCTATCCAAAAACTGAAATGATGAATTGAAGTCTCCTTTGCCTCGTTTGATTTTTCTCTTCTTTCGAACCTGAAATTTAGGAAGAAAATATATCCTTTTATTACATCCAGCAGGACAATTTCACAGTTGAGGAATTACATTTCAGTATAATTTTGGGGTCATTTAGGATGTTTTGAGCATACAAAACATCACAGCTTAAACACTTTTGTCTTTTATTGTAGGTGTGATGCCTCAAAAGATTTGTAGAAAGTTTGATGTTGGTATCTTTAATATTAATAGTTTTTTTAACAAGGCTCCTCCAAAATGTCGGTTGTGGGATTATGTAGTAAAGACAATTTGATTGTATCATGGTGATATTCCATTGTAGTTCCTGGATAAATTAATTTAATTTAGTTTTTCATAAAGTTGAGGTGTCATTGATATTCTGTAAACTAGTATTTCGCATTTTTAATGGGCAAATTTTGTATTACAGTGAGAACATTGCTACATTTTTTTTCAATTGCAGAATTACATAACTGAATTAAGTTCACAAATATGTGACCCCATGTTTCAAAGTTGGGATTTGGAAAATGAAGATAATCAGTTTTCAGTGGAATTGGTTAAAAATATCAAATTTCAGTTTTTGGAATTTACAATAATTTTTCTTCATAAAAACGTAAAAACACCATAAAAAATGTTTAAAGTAAGTTGAAAAGTAAACAAAGCCTTCAAAATTGAATTAAATGCTAATGGGAATATGTGGAACTAACAAACAATTAAAAAGATAAATGTATGGATAGATAAACAGAGAGATAGACAGATGCTTTTTTATTGAGAATTTAATAACCTTACTTATTTATATGTGCCTTTATTAAGAAACAATCCATATTCTGGGATGTGGATAAACGTTTAAAAGAGCGGAGTTTCAAAAAAGTGTCTGTGTATAACCTTCCATCATTATTGGCAGACACTGTCTGTCAATAATCAATTTATATCGGTGACACAGATTTAGCCCATCATTAAAGTGCCTATATATAGTGACAAATTGAATAAATAAACGCATGACAAAAGATCCAGTGAAAATATACAAATTGAAAGAAATGCTAGCAAGAAGAGCTTTTGAAAGGCCTCCCACTCCCACCAAAAATCAAAACAGCTCCTCGGCCTCATCTTTCACAACTATCTAGATACACTCAGTGGAGGGCAGAACTTAGTTTCACAGCACTTTTATTATATTACTTAAGCTTTTAGCCATTGTAGATTTTCATTCTGCAATGTCCAATAAATATTACTATCTGAGATAAGTTTGATCTTTGGAAATGGTGTGATTGTTTCTAATATAAAAAAAAGTTGGTTGTCTTTTATGACTCACTGGGACGCCATTATTACTGAGTTACCATTCAGTTTCGTCGATTGGTGGAAAACATTACATTTCATCTGTCACTAACTTGGAATTTATTTTATACTTTTTACTTGTTCTCTATTCTATTATTTGGAATACATAAGTAAATTATAATAAATCTACTTGCAATATTTCAGTTGGAATTCACTGACTTTAAAGCTGCATAACTAATGAACAAAGTGCCCCAGGCCATATTGTTTTCTTACGTCACTGGGAATCCTCGTCTATTTTAATAATCAATATTTCTTATTCAGTTCGATATCTGGACATCAACTGATTCAAATCATGCTTTGTGAAAAATGCTCACAGCGGATTAAGGCCACTATTTAATTATCTCTTCCTTTTTTGGGGTCTTAGCTCATATCATCAACTCTTTTCGCTTAATACAGTGATATCTACTTTTTTTTACTGTTAAATTTTTTTTTTACAATTCGGGGTTTTGATTTGAGATTTCTCTTTCATTTATATCACTATAAAGGATGAGGGATGGGGGTTCGGGAGGGGGGATACTTTTTCATATTTTTTTCAATGGGACTTTTGCCATACACCGCTAGGGCTAGGAACTTGTGGAAAGACTCCTTAACTAACTCTGGTAGATCACTGCGCTATCCTTTTTGGGAATTTTTACAGGTCTTTATCTTTTATTTATGTCACTAGAAAGGATGGGGAATGGGGTTTCGGGAGGGAGGGGGGTACTTTTTTTCTTCTTCAACTCGTGGTAGTAATTTGGGTTTATTAACTTTGCGGTTTCGTAAACGACGTCTTCCATATAAATCGATATAAGGTTTCGAGCCCTGCTGGTGACAATTATAATTTCATTTGATTTGCATGTCATGTTGCTATTATATGCTCTTGTATTTCACATTCATAATCATTAACAAATAAAATTGATGCTGATGAATATGCCTGCTATTATTAATGGTAGCGTCAATTGCCAAGGACCGTGACAATTGTCAAATCGTCAATTGCCAAGGACTGTGTCAGTTCATCAACTACGCATGTGTACTTTTAACTGCCACGGAGTACCTTTAGTGTTACGAAGTGATGCATTGCCACAGAGTGATGTTATGTATTAATATGAATATTAATTAATACTCTCTTTTACTCTTCTTTCTCTCTCTGTGTCATTTTCTCTTTTTTTTTTTCTCTCTCACACACTCTCAATGTCATTTTCTCTTTTCCCTCTCTGCCATTTTTTCCTCTGTGCATGTATTTCTTTCTCTCTCTCTCTCTCTCATATTTCCTCTTTTTGTTACGGACCTTGCCAGTTGGTAGATCATCAACTATTTACTATTAATGCCACGGATTGATCTTGTTGCACAAATGTTTTACGTTAATTATTCCGTATTAAGACGATGTGCAGTATATTTCCTTTAAAATAAAGGAAATCTTACTTTTCTTTTTTAATCTAGGACATGTTGGCAGGGATTTGCCACTTCGTCCTTCTGTTTTTTTTCCCCCGCTGAATCCAAAATCAACAGTAATTTTTGTTTGATATTATTTTAACTCATCTTGGAATTCGTGAAAAGACATAAAAATTAAAAACAAATGCCAACAAGTGTTGACTTGATCCTTTCCACAACGATTGACAAGGAATGAGTGAATGACGAATGGAAGAAAAGAAAGTGACGGGGTTCGAGATATGTATGCGCGCAAATCGAGGCTCGACTGAAATCACCACATGCGGCTGAAGAGTTCTAATTTGACTCCTTGGCAATTGATGAACCGTCAACTACCAAGGACTCACTCCTTGGCAATTGACACTTCCATTATTAATAATGGTGTCAAAGTTCAAAGATTGAATAAAAGTAAATCTAGTTGTAGGTACTTTGGTAAACGTCCATTTGGCCCTCCAGTAAGGAGCCGATAAATGGGCTAGCGGCTGTGACCCGATTTTTTGGACTTTTGAGTGATGGGTCTCAGAAAAAGTTCCAAAGATTTTTTGTTTATGGATGGATTTTAATGATTTATGTCTTATTTTCTTCAGGAGAATTTACTCTATCGATTGGTGTAGTTTGTTTTAAAATCAATGACAATTTAGTATAACTTTTGATTATGGATAAAATAGGGTACAATTTAGCTTTGGATAATTAAAAGATTAGAACTTAGTAAATCAAAATTTCATGATGGCACTTTTATTTAACATCTTAACTTTTATATAAAATTAAATTCAGGGCAAAGTTGTATACAGCATCCATGAAATTCGTTCCAGCAAAATCCTAACTCAATTCTTAGCAGCCATTTTAGTCCAGTTTTGAAATCCAAATGGTGGTTACTACCGGAAATGCAACAATTTTCAGGTCACAAAGTCCGTCAGTAAATAACAAAGGCAAATATTTTTAGAAGACCATTTTTCAGCCTTTAAACTAACATAACTTTTCTTCTCCTTAACTGATTTTCACAATTTTGGTATCATTAGAATCGTGTTGAAAAGCACTTAAAAATAATAAAGGTTTCATTGAGCTCAATCCAATTTGATTTTTTAAATTTTTATTTTTACCAAAGTACCTACTAGTTGGGGAGTTGAAAAATCGTTTTTTCTTTATTTTCCCATACAAATACCATGTCCATCCTTTATATTAACCCGCTAAAAACATCCCCTCTTTAGGTGCTGTGAAACTACGGAAGTCCTTCCCAGTGGAGTAGCGATCAACCCAAAAAGTAAAAGTTTTAGTAGTAAAAGTAAAAGCGCATGTGTTTTCGGGTTTTCTACTTTCACTTTGTTGACGAGTGGTAATGCCAGCTTATATGAGAGGCATTTTATTAAAACGGCAATATCATGCTACTGATGGTTAAAATATTAAATTCTCTCACAACTTCATCATCTGAGTCTGATGTGTCATGTTCGGACGGAATGTTATCCGTTTCTTCGATTGTTCGTATGAGGCCCAATTCATCGATGGTCGCCATAGTTGTTGATATATTCCGTTAAAGATGATGTTCGTTCTTTGTTTGTTTTTTTTTATTGCAGAAAATGAGAATATCGCCTAAAAGTCGGCGGACGTTGATTTGTGATATTTCTTTTTGGCATGACATTATTTATGAATCGCATTCATGACTTGTATTTATTAACAATTTTCACAGGTTTCTTTCCTGGTAAACTTTTTTTTTAAAACCCCCCCCCCCCCAAAAAAAAGAAAAACATCAAAAAACTGTCACTCCTTTCAGAAACTGCAACGTAACACTACACTCTAATTGTGTGACCGGAACGGAAAATCGATTTTCATCGTTGCGAGTTGAGATAAAAGTGAAAGTAGGTTAGAGCTTTCAACCGAGAGAGTTGTGGTTGTGTTAGGCAGACATTTGGACAGAGACGAGTAAGTTTGTTTTAATCCACAGAGAAGTTGACGTTCATTGTATTGCATATGACTATGGCATATTGAATGAGGACACTTTTCAGAATCAAAAGGCTGTCATTATTCCCAGACGCCTGTCTGGGGATAATGAACATTCGTTATCCCCAGACAGGTGTCTGGGGATAACCAATTTTTGTTATCCCCAGACAGGTGTCTGGGGATAAAGAAAATTTGTTATCCCCAGACGCATGTAGCAAGTGGGCAGAAAGATTTTATGCAAAATGCCAAACTAGGCGTGAAAAATAACAAATATTCTGGAAAAAATACTAGATCTAGTGGTTGTGTCCCAAAACAGTTAATATATCAAGTGATATTTAACACAAGATGAAAGTAAATAGTGATCAAATGTCAAATCCAGCTCTTTTTAAAAAATGATTTTAAAGCAAATGGATCAATGAAATTTCTTTTGTTACTTTGATCTGAAAACGTCAAACTGGCAATTCGACTTTTTATTTTCAACCAGAAAGAAAGTTGTTAATCATCAAATCTGTTCATAGTCCACCAACCATTTAAATTTTCACTACCTACCTACCTAACTTTATTGATATTCTCTTGTTTCTATAATTTGCTAATTCTGGCCACAATTTTGGGGATGACCGGGAATTATTTTTTATTTCGCGGACGAATTCCTAGGCCATGGTGTTGTTCGCCCCAAAGCCCAAAACCGACACCTGTTATTTTCCTGTCTTCTTCGCACAAGACAATATAATTTAGTATCATACATCCACAAAACTAGATCCAACAACATATTTTTATTCGAATCAGAGATGAAAATAACTACCAAAACAAGGAAGCAAAAATGGTGGAAATATGTTTAGCTCATATATGAATTTAAGATATTCCGACAGTGGTGTGGATAGACAGCTCAGTGGGTTAGGCCACCTTTCATATTTTACTCCTTTTAGCTGCACAGATTCGAACCAGTCGCGACCCCCCCCCCCCCCCCCTCTCACACACACACACTTTTTTTTTTTTACTTTTTCTTTCTTTCTTCCCAATTGATGTTCATTGTTTTCACTTTTGTTCCGAGTTCCGAGCAAGAGTTTTTTTAATCAGTTGAATTTTGTATTTCTCCGATAATATTATTTCATTATTTAATTTGGTCTAGATCTATTATTGTTTTTTTTTTTTTGTTTTGGTCAAATGATAATATTAATATTATTATTATTATTATTATTATCATTATCACTATATTATAATAATAATAATAATAATAATAATAATAATAATTGTAATAATTGTTATTATTAATATTATTATTACTATTACCATCATAATCATTATATTATTATCAATAATAATATTATTTTTATTATTAATACTCTTATTATCATACTATTACTATTATTATTATTATTATTATTATTATTTTATCATTATTATTATCTTTATTATTACTACTATTATCATTATAATTATAATAATTATTATTATTATTATTATTATTATTATTATTATTATTTTATTATTATTATTATTATATCTATGGTCTAGATCTATTATTGTTTTTTTTTTTTGTTTTGGTCAAATGATAATATTAATATTATTATTATTATTATTATCATTATCACTATATTATAATAATAATAATAATAATAATAATAATAATAATAATAATAATAATAATAATTGTAATAATTGTTATTATTAATATTATTATTACTATTACCATCATAATCATTATATTATTATCAATAATAATATTATTTTTATTATTAATACTCTTATTATCATACTATTACTATTATTATTATTATTATTATTATTATTATCATTATTATTATCTTTATTATTACTACTATTATCATTATAATTATAATAATTATTATTATTATTATTATTATTATTATTTTTATTATTATTATTATTATATCTATCCTCTATCTGACCATTTGGTCGCTCTCTGAATATTTCTGTTTGTTTGCTTTTTAATTATTTATTCTTTTTAGACACTATTTGAGATCGGAGTGGGGACGAATATATTTGCTAGAGACTAGAAAAAAAAAAACAAAGAGAGAGAGAGAGAGAGAGTTTAATATTTTTAAAAAAGAGGTGGGGGGAGGATGGATGGGACATTTATCCCTTTCAACGTTCTGTAAAAAGAAGACGGAATTAAAAATAAAAAAAAAAGTGACGTTATCAGGATTCGAACCCACAACGTCGATTCTGGTCAAACTTCCAGGGCAAATGACTAAACCATTCGGCCATGACACCCACTTCGAAGTCGACGCATATTGTGTATATGTAGAGAGTAACAACTGATTTTAATGTTGGTTCATTTTATGTTTTTATAGATATTTTATTAACTTTCCTTATTTCTATGTGCATTTGGAAACATCCCATATTCTGGAATGTGGATAATTGTTTAAAAGAGCTGAGTTTCAAATATGCGTCTGGGGATAATGAAAATTCGTTATCCCCAGACAGGTGTCTGGGGATAACGAATTTTTATTATCCCCAGACAGGTGTCTGGGGATAATCACAGCGGAATCAAAATGGGCTGCCAGTACTGCCAGTGCCAGTGAGTGAGGTGAAAAAAAGTCACCGGATTCATATATTCATACACAGTTACAGCAGACTGTGACAGTCAGACGGCCAAGTAAATTTTGCACAGGTACAAGTACAAAAATAGCAGTGCTTTAAACTGTCAATAACCATAGATGATAAACCACAGACATTGTCTGTCAATAAGAAAAGTCCAGGCTTTTTATTATGGCCGGCTCTATTTCTCAGAACGTTCGGGAAAATAAACTTGAACTCGATTTCTCTGAACGTTCAGGAAAATAAACTTGACCTCTCTATTTCTCCAGACACTGTGCTCAGAAGGCTCAGGAAATACACTTGAACTCTAATTCAAATTCTCAAATTAATGCTGAACTCTACTTTCCCCGAATACTCTGTAAAACAAAGTTATGGCTCTATACTTTTACAGATTCCAATCCAAATAGCCTCTTTATGTTGATGAGGGGGCGAGTTTTGTCTTCATCTTTATTAACTAATTGTTAATTTGATGAAGACAGAGAGGTTGTAAGTTGTCAGCTGTCCAACACAAAAATTATGTTTATTTTATGTTTTGTTTCAGTTTTCATTTCTTTTTCCGTTCTTCAATTTTCTCTTTGTTTCAAAAAGTTGTTAAATTTTTTTTTGGGAGGAGTATTATCTAGCTCTAGAACGTGCTTCCTCTTGGTCCTCATAGAAGTTGCAGGATGATGAAAGATGGCGCCAAACTCTTGCAAATAGGAGGTAGCCGAATAAATCTTGAGAACGGGTACCGGAAACTGTTTGGAGAGATAGAGTTCAACTTTATTTCTCTGAATATTCGAATAAATGGTCACTTTGTTTTATTATATAAAGACAGTGTCTGTCAATAAGAAAAGGCCAGGCCAGAACGACCAATCGTTGAATGGTCAAGATTCTTAATAGCCAATCATTCTTCAATCACAAAACTCAAGAACTCACAAGAACATAAGTTTGAAATATGGTGATGAACGGACCTATGAAGTCGTTTCTGGGCAGAGTTTAGTCCTGAGTGACAGTAGAAAACAAAAATGTCTACATGATTGATATGGCCATTTAGGGAACTATTTTCTACTCCTCCAAATATAATCTGAACACTAGAGGGTTGAAAATTTCACTACCTACCTACCTGTTAACTTTATTGATCTTCTTTTGTTTCTATAATTTGTTCATTCTAACCACTATTTTGGGGATATTGATGATAGTCTGGGATTTGTTTAGTTCGCAGACGAATCTTTAGGTCTAATTGTTGTTCGTCCCAAAACCGACCACACCTACTATTTTCCTGTCTTCCTCATACAAAATAATCCAATTTATCATAACAGTTCCACAAAACTAGATCCAACAACATATCCGAATCAGATATGGAAATAACTATCAAAACAATGAAGCAGAACTGGTGGAAAATTATCAAGCACATATGAATTTTAAGTTACACAGATGTCGGTGTGGATAGACAGCTCAGTTTGTTAGTCCACTTTTGATTTTGTTCCTTTTTGCTGCAGTGGTTCGACTCCACTCCCTCATTTTATGTTTGTTTTGTGTTTTTTCTTCCCAAAAGATGTTAGTTATTTTCCTTTTTGTTATGTTTTTATACTGAGCAGGAGTCTTTAGATTAATTGAAATTTTTTATTTCTCTGATAATCGTTCAATTTTAATTCATGTATTTTGCTCAAATTATTTGTTCTGTTCTGGGGTGTTTTTTTTCAATATTTATTATTATTATCATTATTGATATCATCTATCTGTGTGTGTGTGTCGTTTGAGATAGATAATATTTTACATTTAATCAAGGGTGATTGACTTAGTTTACATTTTACACCTTTGTTAGATAGACTATGTTTTGAAATTTGTTACAGATTCTTGAGTTTTATTTATAATTTGCATAACCACTGCGTTACAATTACAGCAACAAAAATATTGAAGCGGGCTTTGAAAAGTAAAACAAAAGTTTATTATAATCTCTTGAAGTAGCAAGCAGTATAGAGTCTAAGTAATATTATAAGCCTTTGAAATTGTTTTATGTAAATGACATTTCACTAAATGTTTACGAAAAATAATTTTATGTCTAATGCTAAGAATGGGCGTAAACCAAGAGAAGAAATATATTACATAGTATTATGTATGTAACTATGATATTTTTATAAAATATATTTGTATATTATATTTATATTTTATAATTTTTACATTTTCCTCATTTTGACAAATTGTCATTTATCGTCACTGTTTTATGATCCATAATTTTTGTTTATGCTTTACCAGGTGTTTTGTAATTTGTTGAGATCCCCATTATCAAGACTACAAGTACCATGGCATGCCCATCTGTAGTGAGTACTTTTTATCTGACATTATCAACAGTTGATGGATTCTTTAGAAGTATTCCCTTTGTTATTTGAAAATGCCCTGGTATGGATGATGGTGGTAAAAATGGATTGATTTGTGAGAGCAATAGTAAATGGTCAGGAAACGATCACCCCATTAACCCAAACTGGGCAGCTTAGATCCTTAGAAACCCAATAATTACATGTTTCAAGAACAAAATGTTTCGGTTAAGTTTAGAATTCTCTTCCTCTGTCAGTTTAGTCAGGTAATGGAGAGTGTCAAGGTTTTCAAGAAACGGTTCAAAATCACCTTATTCAAAAAGTTTGTATGTTAACCTGTTTTGAATTTTTATAATATGCTTAAATACATGGAGATCACACCCAGTGTTGGCTTTGTTGGGTTTTGTTTGGAGTTGAGTTGTGAATGTAATGCCTGAAATGACAACTTTGTGAAGAGCTACAAGGTTTTGACAGAAAGAGCTATAATACAATATTAATTATTATTTTATTACTATTATTATTATTATTAAACACACAAGCTGCAGATTAAAATTCACTTGTTTAAAAAAGAATGTATAAATTGTCTGTGTGAGGGTCAATTCTTTTAAAGTATATACTTCACATAACAAACAAAGCTACAGTCATGTTTTTATTATATATGGCTATTCTTACTCATCATCTCTATCTTCTAACCAACTGAATTAAATTCACCACTCATATAGTTTTCCATTCAGTCTATTTAATAGTATTTTAAATGGTATTTTGTTGCTAGTACTATGATTATTCCATTATCACAAAGGCGAGTTTGGGGTGGAGGTTAGGGTATATCTGTTTTTACTTTGAAAATGATTGCAGGTCAGAAATTCCATGTTCAGTCATCTTTTCATTTATGCGATTTTTACATCCTATGTGTTTATTTACAGCCTGAGAATAGCGGTGACAATGCCCAGAAGGTAGCCAACCACTACAACCAATTAAAAGAGGCAGGGAAGGAACAACGGACTTTGAGTCGTATCTTTTATTTACGCAATTTCAACAACTGGATTAAAAGTGCTTTGATACGTGAGGCCTATATATTTATTACTAATTTTGCCTTGTTATGTTTTATTAATTAAGAATCAGCGCTTTTTTTTCTTAATTTTTTTTTTCAATTTATTACTATTTGACAGCTTCTGTCAGTTTGTTTCATGTTGACAAGTAGATTCATTATATATTCTGAACAATTGAACACCATTGAGCCCATTTTGCATTACACTGTACAACTTTCCATCTCAATGTTCTCCTTTATTTTGTCAATATATTGGGCATTGTTCTTGTGATCATTATTTTGACGGAAAAAGAAATCAGGTTCCCTCAAGTCAGATCAATTAGCAGATCAGTTGCAATCAACATTTTTCTATTAAACCATATCTTTCTGAAACAACACAGTATCTTTAGCTTCAAGGATAGTAGTTTAGAATAATAATAATAATAATAATAATAATAATGTACTTTATTCATCCAAAAGGAATTTTTTTTCATCTTGATTGCGACGACATGCATTGGCAAGACCAGGGAGAACAAACTGTTGTAACATTACTGGATACCTGGGGCATTTTCCATAGTTGAGGCAAAGCAAGACAAAAAGCTAGCTTAGCTGGCGCTTCATGTTGCCAGTTGACTGACTTGTAAACATTTGTGCAACACAAATTGCCAGCTGAGCTACCTTTTTGTCTTACTTTTAAAGTTTGCCTTACTTAAGGAACAAACTTCTTGCTCCAGTTACAATCACAATATTACCTTTGTCATCTTTAAAGAAAATAGGGACTGATAATCTTCTCTGGCCTCAAATCATATCTGACCTTAACCCTTATTGTAATGAAGTAAATGCTTATGGTTCTGAATCCCCCAAAACTAAATGAATTAGACAGATCATAATTGATTATATAGCTGGAAATTTCACCCACAATGGCAGACATTGACATACACCACCATTTTCGTTGCATTTGACCATACATTTTTCACAACTCTTAGCAGAAGTGAGACAACTAGTTTTAAGATAAAGTCTTACTTCAGTGACACTTTAACTAAAATCAGTGGATTGGTGTTTGAATATTTTGCAATACAACTTTCCATAGGTCAAAATTTAAACGCCCAGGATAAAAAGTTGAAATTACTTTTATGGAAAGTTTAGAATAGTGTATCAATTCCTTGACCATCCCTGCATTACCATTTTGCTCTCATTGTTTTGTTTGGGGTTTTTTCTCTCATTTTGACCAGGTGATACTTTGGATAAATTATACAGCAGTAACCCTCAGAGTAAAATCTACGTTTTAGATTTATGCTCTGGAAAGGGAGGAGACTTGCTCAAATGGAAAAAGGGGAGAATACACCACTTAGTTTGTGCAGGTGTGTATATGGTTCTCTTTCAAAGGTATTGTTTTTTAAACGAGTATCTATGTCATATCACTCCATGAATCACTAGCTAGTGTGTTATGTGACATCAATCATTTCTTGGAATGTTCATTCTTTTTAAAAATGCACCGTGTTCGTAATATACACCATTATGTATCTCTAATAATCAAGCTGTAAACAGCGATTTTAACACTCCATTTCTCTCTGTTACCAGTCCATCTTATCTTCACTGCTTCAACCATCATGTCAGTCCTTCCATCATCATTTTTTGTCTTTGTCTTCTTCTGTCAACACCCTCAGCATAGTAGTAATCATTTTCATTATCATCATATTTCAAAACCACAGCTATATCTGTAATGAAAATGTGTTCTGTATCTTGTGTTGTTTGTTATAATGTGACTGATTGTTGATTTGTTTGTTTTTCTGTTGCTTTTTAGACTTTGATTAAATTTTTATTTTTAGTTAATTGGAACATTTAACTTGATTTTTTTATCATAGCGGCCAACTGCTCTGATTTTGGTAATCTGAAGCAATTTTTGTTTTTAATAGAAAATTATAAATTAGGCTTTATATGTATAGAAATGACCGTTGCACCCATAATTATGCTTTTTTGACAAGAAAATTGAAACTGTGAAGAGATAATGCTCTAACTCTAGATTATATAATATAATAATCTTAAAACATACTGCTGTTTTGGGTCATGACGGTATTGTGTTTTAAGATATCCTGTTTTAGCTCTTTGAAAAGTGTGTTGCGATGGTTATTTATTTACTAAGTGTCTAAAATAAATTCTGAACTTAACCTTCTTTCTCATTCGCCATCCTACTTTTGAAATGCTTTCAAATGGCCAGATAGTCAGACAAAAATTAAATAGATCGTAATATACTCTACCACATCCTCAAGTCAGCCCATAAATAACACAGGACTAGATAGGACAACAGGTAGGAAAACGTCATCAAAAGTTGCTAGTGAGAGGTCGAGCGCCGCCATTTTATTTTTTATGCAACCAGGGACGCTGTGCGATTTAATCTCTATTTTAATTACTTTGATTGAGCTCGTTTAACCTTGATTTGTGGACGGAAAATAGAAAAAAAGGTCAGGTTTACGATGATAAACTAAATTAGACATATTAAACTACAGTTTTACTTGTACATTTTAGGCTTGGCTCCATTGATCGGGTTTATATTAATTTTTTTTTTTTTAAATGTCCTACGTGTTAAATGTTGCTTTTTACCAGGGGCCCCTTGTAAAGCGCTTCGAGCACATTAGTGGATATTGCGCTATATAAAGCTCAATTTTTTTTTAATGTTTTTTTTTTGGTTTATATTAATAACAATGCTAGCAATAGAAATCAAGCATACATCGAGAATTAGACAAAAGAGAGAGGGACTTGTTTACTTGGATCAATCTATCTATCTATATATATATATATATATATATATATCTCTTCTTCTAGGTTCCATGCCTGGTCCAGGCTTCGGATACTGCATGAATTATCTCTCTCCATTCCTCCCTGTCTATTGCTTTTTCAAACAGCTCTTGGATTGTTAGGTTGGTGAAGCCCTTCAGTTGGTCTATGAGTGTTTTTCTTTGTCTCCCCCGGGCGCGTTTACCAGGTATTTTTCCACAACTTGCCAGGTATTCATTCTTATCTTTCCTTACTATGTGTCCGAAAAAGGATAGTTGTCGGTCAGCTATTAAGGGCATTAGTTTCCTTTGTTGGTATGTTTGTTTTAGCACTTCTTCGTTCGTTTTGTGTGCAGTATACGATATTCTCTGCATCCTTCTCAAACACCACATTTCAAAAGCTTCAATGTTCTTTTGTGTTTCTGCATTTGTAGTCCAGCTTTCGCATCCGTATAACAAGATTGGCCATACGTAGCACTTCAAGACTCGGAATCTAATCCCGAACGACATCTGTTTGTTTTTCAAAATGTTTCCGAGGTCCATAAAGGCCTGTTTGGCTCGAGTTATTCTTGCTCGTATGTCTCGGTTACATCTTCCATCTGTTATCGCTATTGAATATATATATAAATTGAATCGTGTTTGATTCAAATATGGTACGAATAGTGCTCGACATGTAGCAATGGAGCGAATTATTATTTTAATATCTACCACAATGTTGGAGTCAGTCTACATCGATGAAATTATATATAGATATATATATATATATATGTGTGTGTGTCTATCTAAGCCCCTCCCACGCCGATTATTTATGACATGTGTCCAATTAAATTTA